>NC_084629.1:10753894-10771394 GCF_033978795.1 Nerophis ophidion
TAAATAAATATATATATATATATATATATATGCATACATACATACACACACATGTGTGTATGTATATGTATGTATGAAAGGTGGGAGTCTATAAGCACCTCACGATTTGCTTACGGTTCAGGAACAACCATTAAAAATGGATTATTGACGCATCTTTAATTCATGTATGTTGATGCAGTTTTACTTTTTTTTTCATTTAACTAAAAGTTTGACTCAGTATTTTATGTTCATATTATACAATACATACATATACAAAAAAAAATATATATATATATATATATATATATATATATACATACTGCATTTCTTGAGTGTGAAATCCTACTAAATTGTTGCAAGGAGCTTTTTTGTTTGCACATGTGATTGCAGAGCAATGATGAAAACCGGTGTTGACATACAGCGACAGTTGAAGCTTTCGCACAGAAGCCCTGCTTCCAAAGTAGTAAATATTGTGAAAGGTGGCGTCCAGACGTCGTCATGATGGTGCATTTCAAGCATCGTAAACTTCAGTTTTTGTTTTTTTTACCAAACCTCTGCCATGGAACCTTCACATCCAACTAAACAGCCATTTTTAAATACCCAAACAGAAAGTGGCTTTCTAACTTAGGTTTTAAACTTAAGATATGCCAGACATACGATATTAAATATGATTTTTAGATATCCTAAGTTCGACCCCTTCAATAAATGAATGTTGGCCGACTTGCACTGCTCCTGTTTAGCACATGTTTGGTGAGGGCGCTGTTTTACCTCTCTGTGTTTTTAAAGTGAAGGTAAAAGTGCGTTACACACTTTGTGCAGTAACAATGTCCAGTAACAGTCAGCAGCGTCAAATTATGAATGTTCCATCTTTGTCCTAAGAATTGTCTCGTTTGAAGCGTTTGCTACAATAATTTGTCATTTTCCATCTGGCAGTAAAAGTGTGATGGCTGCATTGTGGAGGTTTGTAGAGTCCAGCTGCTTGAACACGCTGCCTCATTAAATAACGATGTTTATTGATCCTCGCACCTTGTCCAAAGATTAATATCTTCCTGTCTGGCCCCAACGTGCCATCAATTATTGACCAAGCTGCTGCTGATTTGACTAATGTTTTGCATTTGTTATTGACCCGCGTTTCATTTAAAAAAATGTTTTTTCCTCATCTGTAGCCCCAGGAAGTGCAGAGGGGTTGGGTGCCTGTGGTTTTGTAGTACTACTACTACTCCTATTGTGAATACTGCTGCTGAATACAGAGTAGCATCCCTAGCTGCCTGTGTGAAAGCGGCATGTACAGCTGTAAAATACCCGGTGGTGATGTTTTCAGTTTGTGATGTTTTTTTTAAATATATATATACGTATATATATATAACTTCATCTTGTTTCTGTTCTGATTCTTGAATTTGAATTCTGTCCAATAGTTGCCGTGGTGACTGTTTGAAAAAGGCACTTTGCTATAGTCGGTTTATTTCAATAAAAACACTCACAGATATAATTGCTTGCTTTTCATTTGCAGTGAGAGATGCACTTTTCTGACAAATGGAGGATTAAAACGATAAATTGATATGATTAATTTCTGATGGTAAAGGTTTCAGTTAGAGTACAGAAATATTGGTGGTTTCAATCCAGGTTTTAGTCGTAGGACTTTGCTTAGAAGAAATGGTTCGAATCCATCACTGACTCAAACACATACAAAATAATAAATTGAGGTGGCCAAGCTTAAAGGGGAACTGCACTTTTTGGGCAATTTTGCCTATCCTTCACAATCATAGAGACAAGAAAACTGACATATTTTTTTGTAATGCATGCCAACTCGTAAATTAACGTGAAGGATGGAATCAATGAAAGGTTCTCTATCTGTTTTTCAACCTTTTTTGAGCTAAAGCGCATTTTTTTTCATTGAAAAAATTCCGGAGGCACACCACCAGCAGAAATCATTAAAAATGAAACTCAGTAGACAATAAAAAGTCATTTTCGCAATTGATGGATATGAGTTTAAACCATAACCATTACTTAAAGCGGTGTTTTTCAACCTTTTTTGAGCCAAGGCACATTTTTTTCATTGAAAAAATCTGGAGGCACACCACCAGCAGAAATCATTAAAAAGATTAAACTCAGTAGACAATAAAAAGTCGTTGTCGCAATTGTTGGATATAAATTCAAACCATAACCAAGCATGCATCACTATAGGTCTTGTCTCAAAGTAGGTGTACTGTCACCACCTGTCACATCACACCGTGACTTATTTTGAGTTTTTTGCTGTTTTCCCGTGTGTAGTGTTTTAGTTCTTGTCTTGCGCTCCTATTTTGGTGGCTTTTCCTGTTGCAGTTTCATGTCTTTCTTTGAGCGCTATTCCTTGCACCTGCTTTGTTTTATCAATCAAGAATATTTAAGTTATCTTTTTTTTGTGTGGACATTGTCATGTCATGTACGGATGTACTTTGTGCATGCCGTCTCTGCTTTACACCCTTTAAGTTGTTGCTGTCCAGCATTCTGTTTTTGTTTACTTTGTAGCCAGTTCAGTTTTCGTTTCGTTCTACATAGCCATCCCAAAGTTTTAATGCCTTTTCTTAGGGGCACTCACCTTTTGTTTATTTTTGGTTGAACCTACTTTTTTTTTTACCTGCACCCTGCCTCCCGCTGTCGCCTGCATATTGTGATCACACGACGTGTTCCTGACATCTACAAAGCAATTTACTACCGGCTTCCACCTACCGATATGGTATGGTATAACATGGTTACTCTGCCGAGCTCTAGACAACACCGACACTCAACAATGTCACATTTGCAGAATGTAATTACTGGTTTGCAAAAAATATTTGTAACCCAAATAGGTGAAACTGCATAATATCCCACGGCAAACGAGTTGAAAAACACAGCTCTATTGCACCAATAAAGCCTTCTACATGAGCATCAAAAAAATCGCCAAAAATACTCCACTTCATGAATATTAAACAAGTATTGGCGATATTATTATAAACGCTAATGCAGACCAACTTTTTTTAAGCAACACCATGATCAGAGGGAGCTAACTAGCTCATGCTGCCGCATTTATTTAATATTTACAATTCATTAAAAAAAGAAAAATGTGTGGTTGTCTTACATAAGGATAAAAAAAGTGTATTTCCCCTTTAAAGTGATGAACAATGAAACTATTGTTTTGTAGACATGTGAGTTTAAATCTAGTTAGGATTACACACTAAGGTTATGGTTTAAGTTCAAACTCAGGTTAGAGTTTTACTTCAGGTTTCAAGCTAGGATTGAGGTTTCATATTAGAGTGCCTTGGTTTCATTTCAAATATTTCATTTTCAAGACAGAGGAGCCTTTCATTAACAGTAAAAATCCATCCATTTTTTACCGCTTATTCCCTTTCGGGGTTGCGGGGGGCGCTGGCGCCTATCTCAGCTACAATCGGGCGGAAGGCGGGGTACACCCTGGACAAGTTGCCACCTCATCGCAGGGCCAACACAGATAGACAGACAACACTCACATTCACACACTAGGGCCAATTTAGTGTTGCCAATCAACCTATCCCCAGGTGCATGTCTTTGGAAGTGGGAGGAAGCCGGAGTACCCGGAGGGAACCCACGCATTCACGGGGAGAACATGCAAACTCCACACAGAAAGATCCCGAGCCTGGATTTGAACCCAGGACTGCAGGACCTTTGTATTGTGAGGCAGACGCACTAACCCCTCTGCCACCGTGAAGTCCAGTAAAAATCCATGATATATCATTTTGTACTGTTGAAACAATCGGTCGCCATGTGTTCGATGATGTACAGTACTTCCTGTCTATAGGTCCTCTACGTTTTCCACGTCAAGGACCCCGAATTGATAGAGAGATGGAACGGATCCCCCCCACTTTTATATTTTGTATAAATTGTCTTTTGAATTAAACATACTCTAAAAGATGCCTTGTTATTGTGCAAATATAGTCAAAGAATACAGAACAGTGCCACTAATAGCTAACTATTTTAAATGCTAATATGAATGATAATAAAACAGAATAGTTATTTGTTCATGGTTTTATTTAAAACTTGCAAGGTAGTAGTAGTAGTAAGTAGGCCGGCCTTGTCTTTGCTATTTATAAACCAATGTCAATGTTTACACAAAAACCTTTATATTTGTGGAAAAAATTGCAGGTGGAATATGTATGTTTGTATTTATATATGTATGTATGTATATATACGTATATATATACACATACATATATACATACATATCCATACATATGCATATGTATATACATATATATACAAATAAATATAAATATATACAAATATATATGTATATATACTCATATATATGTATGTATATATATATAAAGATATATAAATATGATATATGTGTACACACACACATTTGTCAAGCACCTCTGAAGTGTCACAGCTTTACTATCGTTCATACTAAACAGAACTCTTAATATCCCAATTAACATCAGGTTGGTAATAATGTGTCAACCGAGTTACATCTATGGATTATTATTCACATCCAGCCATGAATAAGAAGACTACATCACCATGACAACAACATCTGGCGTGGCCTGGATTGATACAGCCTTTTCAAATGTTTCAAGTGTTTTTGGTTTTTTTCATGGATTCCAATGCCATGAACAAATGTGAAACCTGACGACCCACAATGTTCCCATAACCAAAAGAAAAAGGCGTGATGACAAATGGAAGCCCACCTTCATTCACGACTTCAGTGCTCTTTTTTTTCAGCGTGATTTACGCGGGGGGGACGTGTTCACATAGGTTGAATGGGAGAGTACAAACGTGCGAAACGAAGCGAATAAAACACTCTGGTGCAAACAGGGGGATAAGATGATTAGTTGTTATCAAGATTCCTAACGCAGTTCTTCATTTTAAATTGGCCATTAAAGATGATTATCAATCCGAAAAGTCACTTGTTGACACAAAAACACTTATTTCATACCAGAAAACGTTTTGTCTCAGCCATTCAGTTTAGCTTCAAGCATCGATTTAAATTAAAGGCTGCAGGCAGCAGCGTGGGATGTTGACCTTTGAACCCTGAACAACATAAGTATTTATTTACTCCGCATTCACGCTGGTGCTGTTGGAAGTAGGCAGCGGAAAGTAAAAGGTCAACATGTTGGAGGATAAACGATGCTAAGCAAAGAATTGCATCTTTTCTTCTTCTACGTTCCTATGCTGGACTACTACTTCATACATCAGGAAGAAGGTGGAGGAGGAAGAAAGAGGAGGATGTGCTCCTTCCATCTTCTTCTCACTAAGCTGTTATCCACACGAGATTTAGGTCAGCTCTGACAAAACTTTCACTTTCTCTTGACAGAAAAGAGGCGTCCTAACATAACGTTGTTAAAGCGAGTCAACGCCTGCCTCTCAACTTCTCAGCATGCCGAAATATTCTGTCTTCCTTTTCGGCATTTCTTCAAATTGTTGTCTAATATTCTTCCATGTTTGGGCACTGCGTTGTTTTCCTTTTTTTTTAAACAAACACTAAAGGGCAACAAAGTTTCTTGCCGCTCCTCAAATAATGGCACACTATGTGTTGTCTAAAAGTCTCTTTTTCCAAGCACCATGTGTTATTATATCTATTCCATTATTAAATGAATATGACTGGTGGTGCGTTTACCCACCTTCATGATGACATTTAAAAAAAAAAATGTGTACTACTTGTAGTAATACGGATACGTTATTGTTATCGTATAACATATTTACAAACCCTGTTTCCATATGAGTTGGGAAATTGTGTTAGATGTAAATATAAATGGAATACAATGATTTGCAAATCCTTTTCAACCCATATTCAGTTGAATATGCTACAAAGACAACGTATTTGATGTTCAAACTGATAAACATTTTTTTTTGCAAATAATCATTAACTTTAGAATTTGATGCCAGCAACACGTGACAAAGAAGTTGGGAAAGGTGGCAATAAATACTGATAAAGTTGAGGAATGCTCATCAAACACTTATTTGGAACATCCCACTGGTGTGCAGGCTAATTGGGAACAGGTGGGTGCCATGATTGGGTATAAAAACAGCTTCCCAAAAAACGTACACCCCTTTGTCCACAACTGCATGAGCAAATAGTCAAACAGTTTAAGAACAACGTTTCTCAAAGTGCAATTGAAAGAAATTTAGGGATTTCAACATCTACAGTCCATAATATCATCAAAAGATTCAGAGAATGTGGAGAAATCCCTCTACGTAAGCGGCATGGCCGGTAACCAACTTTGAATGACCATGACCTTCGATCGACACTCTATCTAAAACCGATATCAATCTCTAATTCTATCACCACATGTACTCAGGAAGACTTCAGAAAACCACTGTTACTAAATAAAGTTTGTCTCTACATCTGTAAGTGCAAGTTAAAGCTCTACTATGCAAAGCAAAAGTGATTTATCAACAACATCCAGAAACGCCCCGGCTTCTCTGGGCCCGAAATCTTCTAAGATGGACTGATGCAAAGTGGAAAAGTGTTCTGTGGTCTGACGAGTCCACATTTCAAATTGTTTTTGGAAACTATGGACATTTGTGACCTTGGGAACAAAGAGGAAAAGAACCATCCGGATTGTTATAGGCGCAAAGTTCAAAAGGCAACATCTGTGGTATGGGGGTGAATGGGTAACTTACACATCTGCGAAGGCACCATTAATGCTGAAAGGTACATACAAGATTTGGAGCAACATATATTGCCATTCAAGCAACGTTATCATGGACGCCCCTGCTTATTTCAGCAAGACAATGCAACACCACGTGTTACAACAGCGTGGCGTCATAGTAAAAGAGTACGGGTACTACACTGGCCTGCCTGTAGTCCAGACCGGTCTACCACTGAAAATTTTGAAGCCTAAAATACGACAACAGAGACCCCGGACTGTTGAACAATTTAAGCTGTACATCAAGCAAAAATGGGAAATAATTCCACCTGAAAAGCTTCAAAAATGTGTCTCCTTAGTTCCCAAACATTTATTGAGTGTTGTTAAAAGAAAAGGTGATGTAACAAAGTGGTGAACATGCCCTTTCCCGACTACTTTGGCACGTGTTGCAGCCGTGAAATTCTAAGATTATTATTATTTACAAAAAAAAAATTAAGTTTATGAGTTTGAACATCAAATATCTTGTCTTTGTAGTGCATTCAATTGAATATGGGTTGAAAAGGATTTGCAAATCATTGTATTCCGTTAATATTTACATCTAACACATTTTCCCAATTGCTATGGAAACGGGGTTTGTACCATTTATCCATAAAATTGTATTTTTATTGCATAGCATAGCAATCGTTTGTTGTATAGTTTGTGTGATATGTATTTAGAATTGTTATTAGTTTATTACATTAAATTAATATATTATGAAATACAGAAATAATACAAAATCCGAATTGTTATACAACTAAATCCTCACAATATAGCTAAATATTATTGGGAGGTTAAAATAGTAAATCAATATGTATAAAATAGTAAATCAATATGTATAATATTAAAAAAAAAAACAACAATTAAATGTATTTGTACAAATAAAGATCCCCTACAGTTAATAAACTCCTGGTACCGACTATAGTTAATACAGTATTATTATATATGTATTATAGTTTAAGATTTTTTTGACGAATTGTCATTGATTTTTGGAATACTGTACACATTTATGTTGTAATAAAGGCTCAAAGAACAAATGAAGTATTACTTCATATTATGAGCAGTATATACTGTATGTGTATTATGTACTGTCCCTACTTTAAGTCAGTGTTTTTCAACCACTGTATCTAGTGTGCCGTGAGATACAGTCTGGTGTGCCGTGGGAGATTATGCAGTTTCACCTATTTGGGTTAAATATATTTTTTGCAAACCAGTAATTATAATCTACTAATAATGTGCTGCTGTTAAGAGTCGGTGCTGTCTAGAGCTCGGCAGAGTAACCATGTTATACCATACCATATCAATAGGTGGAAGCCGGTAGCTAATTGCTTTGAATAAGTCGGGAATAAGTCGGGAACACGTCGTGTGCGACAACAATGGTTTGTTGGGATCACAATATGCAGACGACAGTGGGAGGCATCGTGCAGGTGCTTAAACCAAAAATAAACAAAAGGTGAGTGCCCCTCAGAGAAGGCATTAAAGCTTCGGGATGGCTATGTAGAACCAAACTAAAACTGAACTGGCTACAGAGTAAACAAAAACAGAATGCTGGAGGACAGCAAAAACTTACAGCGTGTGGACCGGAGACGGCGCCCACGAAGTACATCCGTACATGACATGGCAACAATGTCCACACAAAAAAAGATAGTAACAACTGAAATATTCTTGATTGCTAAAACAAAGCAGGTGCTCAAAGGAAGACATGAAACTACAACAGGAAAAGCCACCAAAATAGGAGCGCAAGACAACAACTAAAACACTACACACGGGAAAACAGCAAAAAACTCAAAATAAGTCACGACGTGATGTGACAGGTCGTGACAGTACATCTACTTTGAGACAAGAGCTATAGTGATGCATGGTTGGTTATGGTTTAAATTTATATCCAACAATTGCCACAACGACTTTTTATTGTCTACTGAGTTTAATCTTTTTAATGATTTCTGCTGGTGGTGTGCCTCCAGATTTTTTCAATGAAAAAAATGTGCCTTGGCTCAAAAAAGGTTGAAAAACACCGCTTTAGGTAATAAGAATACAAAATATGACAAAAACAGAATAAAATCTACCAGTATTATTTTTTTTTCTCATTTAAATTTTTTTGATGAAGTTGTAATGAAAAAATAAATGTGTTTAATACTAAGAGATAAATAAAGTCATAATACTACATAAAAAATACACAACTTTACCTGAATAAAGTTGGAATATTACAATTATACAAAAATTGTGTATTATAACGAAGCACAAATTGTTATATACCCAAATGTTATGGTTTAATAGGAATAAAATTGGTTTTAAAAGTCATATTGTCTCACCCCCCCCCAAATTAAGTCTTGAAATTTACAAGACAAATGACATCATTTTACACGGATAAAGGCACCATGGGAAAAAGGAAGTAATATTAAGTCAAACTTTGAGTGTAATAATAATGTACGTAAATCTTTAATGTAATCATAATCCATCCATCCATTTCCTACCGCTTTTCCCTTTTGGGATCGCTGGAGCCTATCTCAGCTGCATTTGGGTGGAAGGCGGGGTAGACCCTGGACAAGTCGCCACCTCATCACAGGGCCCACACAGATAGACAAACAACATTCACACACTAGGGCCAATTTAGTGTTGCCAATCAACCTATCCCCAGGTGCATGTCTTTGGAGGTGGGAGGAAGCCGGAATACCCGGAGGGAACCCAGGCAGTCACGGGGAGGACATGCAAACTCCGCATAGAAAGATGCCGAGCCCGGGATTAAACTCAGGTCTACTCAGGACCTTCGTATCGTGAGGCACATGCACTAACCTCTCTTCTACCGTGCTGCCCCGTAGTCCATCCATCCATTTTCTACCGCTTATTCCCTTTGGGGTGGCGGGGGGCGCTGGTGCCTATCTCAGCTACAATCGGGCGGAAGGCGGGGTACACCCTGGACAAGTCGCCACCCTGTAGTCATAATATAAAAACAAATCTTAAAAAACACTACCGTTAGTAAACACTTGTTACTCTCTGCATCATTCATCCATCCATCCATCCATTTTCTACCGCTTATTCCCTTTTGGGGTCGCGGGGGGCGCTGGCGCCTATCTCAGCTACAATCGGGCGGAAGGCGGGGTACACCCTGGACAAGTCGCCACCCTGTAGTCATAATATAAAAACACATCTTAAAAAACACTACCGTTAATAAACACTTGTTACTCTCTGCATCATTCATCCATCCAGCCATCCATTTTCTACCGCTTATTCCCTTTTGGGGTCGCGGGGGGCGCTGGCGCCTATCTCAGCTACAATCGGGCGGAAGGCGGGGTACATCCTGGACAAGTCGCCTCCCTGTAGTCATAATATAAAAACAAATCTTAAAAAACACTACCGTTAAAAAACACTTGTTACTCTCTGCATCATTCATCCATCCATCCATCCATTTTCTACCGCTTATTCCCTTTTGGGGTCGCGGGGGGCGCTGGTGCCTATCTCAGCTACAATCGGGCGGAAGGCGGGGTACACCCTGGACAAGTCGCCACCCTGTAGTCATAATATAAAAACAAATCTTAAAAAACACTACCGTTAATAAACACTTGTTACTCTCTGCATTATTCATTTTGAACATAAATTACTACTAGCCAAACTATATAGCAGTAAATGGCTTAAACTTGTATTGCGCTTTTCTACCTTCAAAGTACTCAAAGCGCTTTGACACTATTTAAAGTTAAAGTACCAATGATTGTCTCACACACACTAGGTGTGGTGAAATTATTCTCTGTATTTCACCCATCATTTTTGATAACCCCCAGGGAGGTGAGGGGAGCAGTGAGCAGCAGCAGTGGCCGCGCCCGGGAATCATTTTCGGTGTTTTTAACCCCAAATTCCAACCCTTGATGCTGAGTGCCACGCAGGGAGGTAATGGGTCCCATTTTTATAGTCCTTGGTATGACTCGGCCGGGGATTGAATTCTCAACCTACCGATCTCAGGCCGGACACTCTAACCCATGTGTGTCAAACTCTGGCCCACGGGCCAAATTTGGCCCGCCGTACAATTTCATTTGGCCCTTGAGGCAATATCAAATTAATAGTAGAGCTGGCCCGCCGGTACTATAAAGGCACTGCCTTTAGCGTTGTCTACAATATGTTGTCACGTCCGCTTTTACTCCATACAAACAGCGTGCCGGCCAAGTCACATGATAAGTGAATGCCCTCCATACTTGCTCAACAGCCTTACAGGTCAGACTGAGGGTGGCCGTATAAACAACTTTCACACTGTTACAAATATGCGCCACACTGTGAACCCACACCATACAAGAATGACTAACACATTTCGGGAGAACATCCGCACCGTAACACAACATAAACAGAACAAATACCCAGAACCCCTTGCAGCACTGACTACCACCAAAACCCACCCCCACCCATGTCATTATTATTTTATTTATTCGCCTGTGGAAAAATGTAATGTTGATATTTACCTCAGAAGGCTGCAAATAGAAAAGAGGCATTAAATATTTTATTTAAAATGTATTTATTTGACCATTTATTTTTTTTGTTTGTTTTTTGAATGTTGATTTTGCCCTATTAAGTTATATAATTATTGCTTGTTCCATATTCATAGTTCAAGCAAATCAGTGTAGCAAACTGAGCAATAATGAACAATTTATTCATGCACTTTCTCTTGTTACTTCAAGGGGCGGTATAGCTCGGTTGGTAGATCGGCCGTGCCAGCAACTTGAGGGTTGCAGGTTCGATCCCCGCTTCCGTCTTCCTAGTCAATGCCGTTGTGTCCTTGGGCAAGACACTTTACCCACCTGCTCCCAGTGCCACCCACACTGGTTTAATTGTAACTTAGATATTTGGTTTCACTGTGTAAAGCGCTTTGAGTCACTTGAGGAAAAAGCGCTATATAAATATAATTCACTTCACTTCATGCTTGATTCATTTATTATTGTTATTTTATGTTTAAATGTATTATTAACCTGTGGAAAAAGTTGATTTTGATATTTACCTAAGAAGGCTGCAAATAGAAAAGAGGTACTCAATTTTTATTTAAATTTTATTTTATATGCCAGATATTTTTAATTATTATTATTATTATTTGAAACTCGATTTTGCATGTCACTATAAAGTTATATAAGCCTTGCTTGTTCAATATTCAATGCAAAACGTGTTTGAGTCCCTATTAAAAGGTTCATTTGCTCCACCCTTGGCCTGCGGCTTTGTTCAGTTTAAAATTTTGGCCCACTCTGTATTTTACTTTGACGCCCCTGCTCTAACCATTAGGCCACTGAGTAGGTTCCACATTAACCCATTCACACACTGATGGCGGGAGCTGCCATATAAGGCCCTAACCACGACCCATCAGGAGCCAGAGCGAAGTGTCTTGATCAAGGACACAGGTCGTGACAAGGTTGGTAGAAGGTGGGGATTGAACCAGGAACCCTTAGGTTGCTGGCACGGCCGCACTCTTCCAACTGTGCCACACCGTCACCAGCAGTGCAGTGCCTTGCGGTGGATCCAGTTAGTCACTGGCATGCGTTTCTGATCCATAAAGAAGACTTCTTTGCTCCAGATTATTTTGTACAGTAAAGATATCAGAATGTGTATTTTGTGCGGCATCCTTTAAGGGTGCAAGTAAAAGGCGGTAGTTCAGTTGTAGGAGCTTTAAAAGACACAATGTCCCGCTGCCCTTTAGTTGATACCACACTGCTGTGCTCTGACTCACACGGTGATGCAAGGGTAAGTCAATACGAGAGAGAAATCGTCTTCGGTCGAAGTGCAACATTTACTTCCCCAAGAAGGCTGCATGGCAGAAGAGGTAGAACATGAAAAATGTTATCGATGCAACGGCATCCAGTAAAAAGCTCCGAGGCACCACTGAGGAAATCAATGGACACATATTAGCAGTCACAACGCAGGGAAAAGTTTCCCCATCGTGTAAGAAACAAAAAGTGAATGTAATGATTCACACTAAACACACACCTTTTTCTTCAGACAAGTTTTGTTTCACAAATCTAACGGAAAAAAAGTCGATAAACCCCAAAAGAGAAGAAAAGTTTGACATTTCTAATGCTAACTGTCAGGTCAAATTTATTCTTGTAACAAACTTGTTAGACATCCAAGACATCATCTTAAAGCAAGATGTTTCTATGCGACTTCTGGGCATCCTTAGTAAAAAAGAACAAAAGTAAAGGTGAACAAAAAGCACGAGGCAGGTAAAAGTATCAACCAAGGAAATATATAAGCACAAAGACTTAAGCAAAAAGTGCTTATACCAGGGGTCGGCAACCCAAAATGTTGAAAGAGCCATATTGGACCAAAAATACAAAAACAAATCTGTCTGGAGCCGCAAAAAAATTAAAAGCCACATTACATACAGATAGTGTGTCATGAGATATGAATTGAATTAAGAGGACTTAAAGGAAACTAAATGAGCTCAAATATAGCTACAAATGAGGCAATATGTACATACAGCTAGCCTCAATAGCATGTTAGCATCCATTAGCTTGCAGTCATGCAGGGACCAAATATGTCCGATTAGCACTCCACACAAGTCAATAACATCAAAAAAACTCACCTTTGTGCATTCACGCACATCGTTAAAAGTTTGGTGGACAAAATGAGACAGAAAAAGAAGTGGCATAAAACACGTCCTAGAAAGTCGGAGAAAGTTCTACCTTTAAACAAACGACGGCGAGTTCAAGGACCGGCAAAATTAGTAGGACAAAACGGCGCTCGCTAAATACTTGAATCAGTGAAGCATGTTTAATACAAACAGTGTGCTTTATAACAATTAGGGAGGTTTGTGTCATGTTTGTCCTGCAAAAACCATATTAAAACATTTTTTGTTTCCCCCCCCCTCATTTTTTTTTTTTCATTTTCATACATTTTTGAAAACGCTCCAAAGAGCCACTAGGGTGGCGCTAAAGATCCACATCCGGCTCTATAGCTGCGGGTTGCCGACCCCCGGCTTTTACAAATGGCAAAAGACAATAAGGTTACAAAAATATGTGATAAGCTAAATCAGACCTGGGCAAATTAAGGCCCGGGGGCCACATGCGGCCCGTTAAACTTTTCAATATGGCCCGCCAGACATTCCCAAATATTTTTTTTAGATATATAAGATGGAAACTGTCGCTGCCATTATGATGTGCAGTCATTTTTCTAATGACCCTAAGTCTTCAACTATACAAAGCATTTCAATGGTTGGAATCTGCGCTTATGGACGATATACCAGTTACTATGGTAATCTAATTACTTACTATGGTCATCTAATTAGTTGCTATGGTCATTTAATTAGTTACTATGGTCATCTAATTAGTTGCTATGGTCATCTAATTAGTTACTATGGTCATCTAATGATTTGCTATGGTCATCTAGTTAGTTACTATGGTCATCTAATTAGTTGCTATGGTCATCTAAATAGTTGCTATGGTCATCTAAATAGTTGCTATGGTCATCTAATTAGTTACTATGGTCATCTACTTAAGTTACTATGGTCATCTACGTCACAGCAGCTCAGACGAGGCACCAAGCAGTGTGGAAGGGAAGCGTTTCCACAGACGCGGAAGGAGCTTTTCACAACAAAGTTCTAAAGCTTAGTGATTTATCAGATTGTAGGTGGGTTTATTTTGTACCCTGCCTTCATATTTTGCGGTTTATTGAATTTTTGTTGCGTTTCACTTAATTGTAAAATATGTCAATGGAAAGGGGGTGTGGCATTCATATTTTGTCAATATTCAGTGTTTTATTGTTCATTGAAACATGTTAAATTCCATTGTTTTTTAAGGTGGTCTGTCATAACGTTTTTAGCATTCAATCAGACATTATTGTGAGGTTTTGTACTGTCCCTAAAAATAGACATACCGGCCCACAGACACATTTTTTTTCTCTAAATGTGGCCCTCGGGTCAAAATAATTGCCCAGGCCTGAGCTAAAGGGAAAAAAAACATACAAATCACGAATGGGTGCAATTTTTAAAACTGGTAAAATTCCAATTTGAGTTGGAACATTTTTCTTATTAAATCTAAAACTGCAAGTTCTCTGCTTCCTTCCTTGCTCTTTTATCACAAGGTGAAGAGAGGCAGCCTGTGTGTCTTCCCTATCAGATCAATACAATAGTTCATTCACTGGTGTCCTCCATTGCTCCTTCACTCCCTGATCATTAGATGTGATTCTGTTACGAGCAGCTCATGTCAAAAAGTGCACACAAAAAACGCCCCCTGTTGAGCAAATGTGTTCATGTTGCTTTGCTTTTTGTCAACATCTCTGCTGATTGGAGTGACATTCCAACAGTTTTGTATGTAGAATGTATTATGGATTCAAAACATGCACAAACATGCAACATTTACAAACACACAAATACCCCAAACACATGTATAATTCATACGACTTAAGGTGAGAGAGAGAGAGAGAGAGAGAGAGAGAGAGATTCAAAAATCGCTCTCTCAAAGTTGTTTTAGATAAAATTTTAAAAAAGATGCGCACTTAGGTGCAGGTTGCGTAGCGTACACACTAGTATTTTTGTCACATGACTAAACCTTGCACTTAAAGATAATTTTCAGACAGTAACGACTGGATTGAGCAGCTTTCATGACGCATTACACAACAAAACTCAAAAATTCCAAACCAAAATGCCGCCTGTTGGATTGAATAATAAGGGTTTTCTTTTTTTACAAACCTCGTTTCCATATGAGTTGGGAAATTGTGTTAGATGTAAATATAAACAGAATACAATGATTTGCAAATCATTTTCAACCCACATTCAGTTGAATATGCTACAAAGACAACATATTTGGTGTTCAAACTGATAAACTGTTTTTTTTGGGAAAAAAAATCATTAACTTTAGAATTTGATGCCAGCAACACGTGACAAAGAAGTTGGGAAAGGTGGCATTAAATACTGATAAAGTTTAGGAATGCTCATCAAACACTTATTTGGAACATCTCACAGGTGTCCAGGCTAATTGGGAACAGGTGGGTGCCATGATTGGGTATAAAAGCAGCTTCCATGAAATGCTAAGTAATTCACAAACAAGGATGGGGCGAGGGTCACCAATTTGTAATCAAATAGTCGAACAGTTTTAGAAAATTTCTCAACGAGCTATTGCAAGGAATTTAGGGATTTTAACATCTACGGTCAGTAAAATCATCAAAAGGTTCAGAGAATCTGGAGAAATCACTCCACTTAAGCGGTAATATTACGGGCTTTTGATCCCTCAGGTGGTACTGCACCAAAAACCGACATCGGTGTGTAAAGGATATCACCACCTGGGCTCAGGAACACTCCATAAACCCACTCTCAGTAACTACAGTTGGTCACAACATCTTTAAGTGCAAGTTAAAACTCTACTATGCAAAGTGAACAACACACAGGAACGCCGCGCTTCGCTTGTCCCGAGCTCATCTAAGATGGACCGATGCAAAGTGGAAAAGTGTTCTGTGGTCTGAAGAGTCCACATTTCAAATTCTTTTTGGAAACTGTGGACGTGGTGTCCTCCAGAACAGAGAGGAAAATAACCATCCGGAATGTTCTAGGGGCAAAGTTCAAAAGTCAGCATCTGTGATGGTATGGGGGTGTATTAGTGGCCAAGGCATGGGTAACTTACACATCTGTGAAGGCACCATTAATGCTGAATTGTCCATACAGGTTTTGGAGCAACATATGTTGTTATCCAAGCAACGTGACCCTGGACGCTCCTGCTTATTTCGGCAAAACAATGCCAAGCCACATGTAACAACAGCGTGGCTTCATAGTAAAAGAGTGCGGGTACTTTCCTGGCCCGCCTGCAGTTCAGACAAGTCCCCCATCGAAAATGTGTGGCGCATTATGAAGCGTAAAATATGACAACAAGACCCCGGACTATTAAACAACTTAAGCTATAAATCAAGCAAGAATGGTAAAAAATTCCACTTCAAAGCTTCAACAATTAGTTTCCTCAGTTCCCAAACGTTTATTAAGTGTTGTTAAAAGAAAAGGTAATGTAACACAGTGGTGAACATGCCCTTTCCCAACTACTTTGGCACGTGTTGCAGCCATGAAATTCTAAGTTAATTATTATTTGCAAAAAAAAATAAAGTTTATGAGTTTGAACATCAAATATCTTGTCTTTGTAGTACATTCAAATGAATATGGTTGAAAAAGATTTACAAATCTTTGTATTCCGTTTATATTTACATCTAACACAATTTCACAACTCGTATGGAAACGGGGTTTGTATAAAATGCTACATATACCACTGTAGATTTCCCCAAAAGCTTGTAAAATATACTTGCAGAGACTTTTCAGGAAATACGACATGACGGAACTCAAATATTTAAAACCTAAACACCATCTGCTGGATTAGAAATACAGTTGTTCTTTAAATAATTCTGCTACATTTCAATTTTAGATTTTACCAATAGTATTTAAGATATTAATTTAAAGATCTTTTATGCCCTGAGGTTGGGTCTTGGGCGCAGTTGGGTGTTCCAACAGAACAATGTGTGTATATATATTTACAGTATATGTACATATATATATATATATATATATATATATATATATATATATATATATATATATACACATATATAAATATGTATATTTATATATATATATATTCACAGTGTGGCACATATTTGTAACAGTGTTAAAGTTGTTTACACAGCCACCTTCAGGTCACACTGTGTGGCTGTTGATCAACTATGTCTTGCAATCGCTTACTGCGTCTACAGTAGTCAAATACAACATATGGCTGGGCTGGGACGCTGGTTGTACAGGTTGTAGAGGACGGTAAACGTAATGCCCCCACGGTACCCGTAATATTGTTGTCAGGGTGAAATTCGGGAGAATGATTACCCCTGGAGGGGCACTTAAAATTTTGAGTCCCCCCGAAAAATTGTGGGTATACATGTATGACGCTGTAAAGCGCCATTCATATAAAACTCGC
>NC_084629.1:10773894-10933894 GCF_033978795.1 Nerophis ophidion
TTACCACTTGTTCAGAGCTGCAGTGCTGCCTATAAGCTGTAGAGCTAATTAACTTCATTGTTCTCGTTAGTTTATTGAGAACCAAGATGTGTCCCAAAAGGTGCAAAAACCTCAGAGAGCTGGTTCATTTATTTACACTATAGTGGGGTTTTTTGTCTTTCAAACAGTCAAGAAGATAGGCTTTTGTGTTGTTTTTTTGCGCTCAGGCTAAGGGAGTACAAAATGTTCTCAAGAGAAATTTAGTAATACAAAACTGCAAAGATGGAACTATAAAGCGAAACAATTTATTGTGTTTTTGTTTTGTTTTGTGTGCATAAGCAAGGTTTTATGCTCAACATTAAGCAAAAAAACAAAATCATTTTATTTAAAAGCACACTGGAAATAAAAAAGAAAAAGAAAAACGGCTAATGGAGTTTGGTGCAAATCAAGACTGTGAGAAAGCGCTTCACTCCTTCACAGCTATTAAACAAAATATAAAGAACAATATACTAGTATGCCAGTGTAGTCCTTTTTAATATATATATATATATATATATATATATATATATATGGTTTATTTTTAAAGACAAATTAACTACTTTTATGAGTAAGTACCTAATTTATTTGAATAGTTATAATATATTGAGGTGCTGAAAAAAAAAAGATTCACACCCATATCACGATTCTTATTTCTTAAAAATCAAAGTTTTAGTTTTTTTTATGAATCCCTTTTTAAAAAGCCATTTTAAGGTTTTAAGTCATCTTCACGTTATATACATCAGCAACCAAGAGGTGCTTTTGCAACATGTTTAGAAAGTTTTTATTATACATTACATATCACATAAATTAGTGGTTTGAATCAAGAACATTGTTGAATTTGAGAGTTGATTCTGAATGTAAGTAATTAATACTTAATTTAACAAAGCATTGTTTCATTACAAAAAATGTTATCAGTGTAATCATAGAAGTCTGAAATCAAAAAACATGATTTAAATATCACCATTTGAGGGATAAGTTGTTGTATTATTCATTGCTTGGAGATATTTCAACACTATATTTAACAATTCATAAACAACAAACTGGCAAATTAAATTGTTAGATTACTAAAACATTACTAATTCATTAATTTGACACTCAATTGAGTGACTACAGTGTTAATATAACAGAGCGGTACAATTAAGAAGTGAGAAGCAGACATTTGAGGGGAATTCGGAGAATTCCATCTTAAATATGTTTAAAATTAAAATATAGATATACAAAATGTTTGTTATTTGATTTGTTTTTCATGTATACACAAAAAGGGCTACCGTAATAAAGACCCCAATACTGTTTATATCTAAGATTCTGTGCACTTGCTAGTGTATAACATACAATGAATGGTCAATGGGCTTTTCTACATTTAAGGTACTTAAAACACTTTGACACTGTGACATCACTCACATAATGATGACACAGACTAAGGAAGTATTGGGGACTCAGTATCTTGCCCGGGGCTACTTTGACAGGATCATGGGAGGACTTTGTTGGACTGAGGAGCCAACGAAGAGGCAACAAGGACATGTGTACCTGTGTTGGACACAACCAGAAGCTCCCAACCATCCAAAAACCCAGAGGTCGTAGTGGAACGGGGCAAGGTAGAAGAAGCTCGGCTTGGCCTTGCACAGTAGCCTACTGTAGAAATACGTGTGATACTGAATGAGGCAAAACAGCTTCTATTCAGTACCATGACAAGATCAAGGACGAGAAACTGATGGAGAAGGTGCAGAGAGTCCAGGCTGCGCATGGGGAAAGGCAGTAAGGAGAAGCATGGAAGGTCATCAACGAGATGAATTACCATGAATTGATTAACATGGACCCCGACTTAAACAAGTTGAAAAACGTATTCGGGTGTCACCATTTAGTGGTCAATTGTACAGAATATGTACTGAACTGTGCAATCTACTAATAAAAGTATCAATCAATCAATCAAACAGGACGGAAGAGGACCAAGGAGGGACCGGTTGAGGGACGTAGCCCTGAGGAGAGGGTGGCGACATGGTACAACCATTTCCGAAAGCTGCTGGGCACAACATCAGACAAAAAGGAGGAAGAAATACCATCATACCTCCATGGCTTCAACATCAATGATGGTCCCCTCGACGATCGCTGCGTTTGCTAAGGTGAAAAGCCCACTGAGATAGGGTAAGTGTGCTGGGCCGCAGGGCCTACCTCCAGACGTCGTAAAGAAGTGTGGTCTAAACATCTTGCCGGAGTTCTGCAACCTTGCCCTACTAAGCAACAAGCTACTGGACATACAGTATGGTCTCTCTCCAACATCATCCCAGTGCCCAAATCTGGGGAGCTCTCGAAAACAGACAACTATCTAGGCATCAGCCGGACTTGTATCATTGCAAAGGTCCACAACTGCATGATACTTAACTGGAGTCGGCATGGGATCGACTCTCACCAGAGGGAACACAACAATGGCTTTCGGGAGGAGACGACCACACTCGCCCAGATCTTGGCCCTGAGGAGAATAATCAAGGAGGTGAAGAAGAACAACCTGACGTCTACATGGTGCTTTATCGAATTTAAAAAAGGCTTTTGACTCAATACACAGAGGCTGTATGATGAGGATTCTGAAGACCTATGCTGTCCCTTCCAACTTGCTTCGGGCTACCGAGACCATGTATGCAGGTTTACCGGATAAAGTGGTGGCCCCAGATGGTGGCAGTGAAGAGTTTGACAGTCTGGCTGGGGTAAATGCAGGGAGACACCGTTGCCCCCTTCCTCTTCGTTATATAGTCCTGGACTACGTGCTCAGAAAGGGCATAAACGGGCGAGAGCATGATCTTGGCCTTAATCTTACACCAAGGGGTTAAGAAGACACCCTGCCATAATCCTGACTGACCTCAACTATGCAGACGATGTCTGCGTGCTCCCCAACCACATGGAACAAGCACAAGAGCTCTTGAGCAGAGTGGAGACAGAGTGTGCCAAGGTTGGCCTTCGACTGAATGCCAAGAAAACTGAGGTGGTCACCTATAACATCTAAGCGGAACAGCCACTTCTCAACAGTAGGCACTGTTCTGAGGGAAGTCAATGACTTCAAGTACTTAGGCTCATGGGTTAACTCGACAGAACAAGACCTAAAATTGAGGAAGGCACTTGCATGAAGGGCCCTGAATGGGATGACCAGATTATGAATCTCCAACCTCCCACGAGAATTCTAACCCAGCTTCTTCTAGGCGGCGGTAAAATGTGTCCTCCTTTATGGCAGTGAATGCTGGACGCTAAAGCCAACGCTGCAGAAGGCTTAGACGGGTGCTACACCAGAATGCTATGTGTAGTTCTCACCATCAACAAGGGCGCACATGTTCCCAACAAAAATCTGTATGCTGGAATATTCAGGGTAAGCGACAAAATAGCAGCCAGGAGGATGAGACTCGCAGGAGCTGTGTGGGAACCAACACATGGGCACCGGTCACGAGGATGTCCCTCACTTACATTTGTGGATGCACTCAAGAAAGATGCAGAAATGCAGAGCACCAATGAGCTGCCAGATGTATGGAGAACCGGGATGAAAACAACGATTGAAAGTTTGTGTGAAGACGACCTAGAGAGGATAAAAGCAGCAACCATCTGCTTAAGAGACAACCACTTTACCACCTGAGCAAAGCCCCAATAGCAGACATCATTTCACATATTGTTGAGAGTCTCCAGTTGAACTTGATTCTTATTCATCATTTACACAGCAGTCGTCCACATTGCTGCAGGCCAGTGTTCTGTTACAATCATGCTGTATTTTGATAAATAATACGCTCAGATGAAGCCAGACTGCACAAGCCAGGGCGGCAAGCAGAAAAAGAGCAGCAACAACAGCAGGGATGTGCATTCGGTTCTCCTGTGGGAGACCAAGTAATTACCACTAAGAAGGAGAAGGCAAGCACTCTCCTAATGTTCCTTTAGTGCTGACACACAATGATATAGAATCGTATCGCTAGTACAGAATGTAAGAGAAGAAAGAAGGAATACGAGGGGGAATAGATGCAAGTGGCAGGAAAAGAGAAGAAACAACAAAAAAAGCAGGAAAGTTGCAGTAAGACTTTCCTCCGGGGAGACAGCGCTACTTCAAACAGCCCCTTTTCATTAGTTCACTGAATTTTGACTACACACATTGCCTTGCACACCTTGTGAAAAGATCTGTATGATGTCAAACGTACCCATGTGCTTTTTTATTTCTTTTAGGCTCACACACATTTAGCGCCGAATGTTTGGCGGGAGCTATGCTTTAAAAACATCATAAACTATGGGGGACACAATCAATGTCACCTCCTGTGCAGTTAATTAAAAATATAGTATATTATTGTACACCTGCTAATCACTGAAAATGGTGCTTTATCAAATATCATGCCTTTATAATATGTAATTTTGATTGACACTGCCAAGGAGTCAGTACGCTCAATATAAACGGTAGTCAATATAGCTATTTAAAAACAAATTAAATATTCCAATACAAATACATGTATTGTTTTTATTGGATTATGTATGGACAGTTTATGCTACCCAATTTTTAACATGTCAAAATATTAACTTAATACATTTAAAAATAGGAATATTGAATATGTAATGAAGAAACATTTGTTTTCGTTTTACAATAATGTATTACGGTACATGTAATAAGTGAAGTGAACTATATTTATATAGCACTTTTCTCTCGAGATTCAAAGCGCTTTACATAGTGAAACCCATTATCTGCATCTCTAAGCTACATTTTAACAAGGAGCAGGTGGGTTAAGTGTCTTGCCAAAGGAAACATCGGTTATTAGGATAGCGGAAGCTGGGATCGAACCTAGAATCCCCTGGTTGCCGCTCTACCAACGTCATCCCAATATATAAGTAATAAGTATTTGTTATTCACAGTAGGTGTTTATTTTTATTTCGTTTATATTACTGTATGTTAAACCTTTATAACAAATGTACATAATACATGCCTACTGATTTTTTATGTAATTTATTGAAACTGTTACATCTGTATCTTTAAACATCATATTAAATGTGTCAACATCAACAGATAATACATTGTTAAATACATTTATATGTTTTGGTAATTATATCAGGTTTAATTTAACCTAAAGATGTATGTATTCATCATTATTGAACAAAAAAGTGTTCTTTTTTTAGGTGCTCATTTTTCTTTTCATTTTTTTTTTAAATCATGAAATACCTAACCCATTCAATTGGCAGTACATACAAATCATAACTAATAAGATAATAAGAAGCACTTTACATTATATACATCACATTCACACATTTACACACTGATGGCGGAGGCTGCCATGCAAGGCGCTAACCACGACCCATCAGCAGCAAGGGTGAAGTGCCTTGCACAAGGACACAAATAATCAATGCACTAAATGTACAGAGATATCGTGGATGAAAACCAACCCTTCCCATCCAATTGATGCATCTTAAGAGGTGCTGCAAAGAGGAATGGGCAAAGAGGAATGGGCGAAACTGCCCAAAGCTAGGTGTGCCAAGCTTGTGGCATTGTATTCGAAAAGACAAAAAGTGGATCAACAAAGTACTGTGCAAAGGTTGTGAATACTTATGTAAATGTGAAGTGAAGTGAATTATATTTATATAGCGCTTTTCTCAAGTGACTCAAAGCGCTTTACATAGTGACACCCAATATCTAAGTTACATTTAAACCAGTGTGGGTGGCACTGGGAGCAGGTGGGTAAAGTGTCTTGCCCAAGGACACAACGGCAGTAACTAGGATGGCACAAGCGGGAATCGAACCTGCAACCCTCAAGTTGGTGGCACGGCCACTCTACCAACCGAGCTATGCCGGTTGGTAGAGTGGCAATGTAATGTGATTGTTTGTTATTATTTTTAATAAATGTGCCCAATTTTTTTAAAGACATTTCACGCTGTCATTGGGGGGTATTGTCTGTAGAATTTTGAGGACAAAAATATATTTTCCCATTTTAGAATACAACTGTAACATAACAAAATATACCTTTCCAAAAAAGCTGATTTCGATCTAAAGCATTTATCAAATGTATGACTGGTACTATACAATAACAAAATTGTATGTAAAGTTGTTTTGTTTTTTTAATTAAATGTTAACTTAACAATGAATTCATATTGCATCAAATTTAACAATAGATTATAAAGTTATTTTCAATATATATTTTTTTAAATTATTTAATGCATTACACAACTAGATAATTAAAAAATAAAGTTGGTGGTCATTAATAGATTGTTAAAATAATACATTGCCTAAAAAGTTCGGATTTACACACTTAGGTAGAATATTTAATTATAGATTTATAGGAATTATTCATTTCACAATAGTTTAAAAATAAAGATTAATTTTTTGTAATTATTAGTTTTTGCTAATAAAAAAATATAGGTGGTCAAAAACTGATTGCTAAAATAATACTTACATCAAAAAGTTTGATTTATAGATGCGTAATTAAAATATTTGAATACAAGAAAATGAAACAAATCATTTCAAAATAGTTTAAAACTAGGGATTCATTTATTGCAATTAATAATTCTACTTTATTTTTTAAGAAATAGTTTTATACCCAATCAATTTTCATTTAAAAAAATATTGTTTGCAATAGATTTGATTTAATTTAGGTACTAGTAATCAGGATTATTTTGGTGTTATAGTCTCTGACATAATTTACAAAAAATGTAATATACAAGTACTCCAACAATAAGTCTTTATTCTAAAACATTACATAACACTGATAAGGAAAGTTGAATATAAGTTACTATCAAACTTCTGAAGTGGGTCTATTCTCCAGCGTTAATGTGTCAGTTCCTTCTTTGTGAGAAGAAGGATTTAGAAGGGACAGAAAGTTTAGAGTGGAGCTGACGACTCCATTAAGTCTTGTCTCACGCACTGAGATGAAGTCTAAAATCCTGCATCAGTCCATCCATCAGCCCTACTGCTGTTAATATCACAGGAAGGCTTGATGAGATGGAGACACCTACTTAGAAAGGATCCCTCATGGAGGCGTGGTGCTTCTTTTTAAGGACAGAGCTGTCTATCTTCGTTCTGAACAAGTCTCCAAGCACGTCCACCCAGGAAGGACACAGACTTTCACGACATTATTCCTAAAATCAAACGTTACACATGATTCATTCAAATTCATTTAAGTGTAAATGCCTTTCTGATTGCTCTATAAGTCTTACATAGTCAGCTATACTTGCTGTTTTAGCAATATTAAAATGTACAGACCTCCACCTTAGCACAACTAAAGCATATTTTAGTTATTTACATATCTATTCTCGAAAAAAAACCTACAACATTTTGAATTGAGAGATAGATCAAAAGTTGATGTAGACTCCAGAGATTTAAGTGTTAAATATAAAATGTATGTATGCCCTGGCACACCATTATCATCATTTCATAACTGAAGCAAAACTCTTTTTACACTTTTGTACTGAAATAAATAGACTTAAAATGTATTAAATAAAAACGTAGAAAAAACTACCAGCAGCGGTAAAGTTTAGATCCATGAAGGAAAGAAGAAAGTGAATGAATGTTTATAACTGAATAAATTTACATTTGCATACGAATTTGTCTTCTTTTCATATTATTTCTTTTATTAAATTAAGTAACATTTATCAATCAATCAATCAATCAATCAATGTTTATTTATATAGCCCCAAATCACAAATGTCTCAAAGGACTGCACAAATCATTACGACTACAACATCCTCGGAAGAACCCACAAAAGGGCAAGGAAAACTCACACCCAGTGGGCAGGGAGAATTCACATCCAGTGGGACGCCAGTGACAATGCTGACTATGAGAAACCTTGGAGAGGACCTCAGATGTGGGCAACCCCCCCCCTCTAGGGGACCGAAAGCAATGGATGTCGAGCGGGTCTAACATGATACTGTGAAAGTTCAATCCATAGTGGCTCCAACACAGCCGCGAGAGTTCAGTTCAAGCGGATCCAAGACAGCAGCGAGAGTCCCGTCCACAGGAAACCATCTCAAGCGGAGGCGGATCAGCAGCGTAGAGATGTCCCCAACCGATACAAGCGAGCGGTCCATCCTGGGTCTCGACTCTGGACAGCCAGTACTTCATCCATGGTCATCGGACCGGACCCCCTCCACAAGGGAGGGGGGGACATAGGAGAAAGAAAAGAAGCGGCAGATCAACTGGTCTAAAAAGGAGGTCTATTTAAAGGCTAAAGTATACAGATGAGTTTTAAGGTGAGACTTAAATGCTTCTACTGAGGTAGCATCTCGAACTGTTACCGGGAGGGCATTCCAGAGTACTGGAGCCCGAACGGAAAAAGCTCTATAGCCCGCAGACTTTTTTTGGGCTCTAGGAATCACTAATAAGCCGGACAACCTTATGACAACCTTTTTCCAAAACACAGTATATTATGTGAGATATAACAGGACAATGCATACATACGTTCATTCATTTGTTTTCAAAATGCTTACAAAAAAGTGGGACCCCAAAAATTTACTGTGGGACCCCAGTTTTATGACATGATGGGGTCCATAATGGACCCCATCAAGTAGGGGTCCATGATGGGAATTTTCAAAATAGGGTCCCGTGGACCGCCCATGGGACTACTAAGCTTTTATAAGCAGTGCACATATAGCTAAATAATGCCATTCTACCATTTACTTTGACAAATATATAGATTGATGTTAAACTGAAAACGTGTATTATGTTATTTAGCTGTTAACTATGAATAATTAAATGTGGTTAAACATAAGAGCAATAGTAAAGAATAGTGATGCCTCAGTGAGTGTTTGGCAAACTCACTAGCGCTATTGACGCTAAACTGATACTGTGTTGCCGTTTAATAATGGCTCTATCTGCTGGAAGAAAAAGTCTGCATTGGAACAGCAAAATAAAATACTATAGTTAGCAATTATAAACTGTTTTATTTTATTGAATAGGTGTGCAGGAAGGAATATCAGTGAGCCGAATAGTAGACAGGAAAATAAAATCTATCTGATTTGGCGATGTAAGATCAAAAGGATCCCCCATTGAATGAATGTAATTGAAAGAATGTTTCCCTATTTTCAGTTCCATTTAGATTAACAATGGCGACACGATAAACATAGTTTGGTGCTTCGCAGTCAAACACAGTAGCTGTATCGGTCACCAGTTTTTTTTTCTTAAAGCAGTACACACGATGCAGGCAGATTAACAGAGAGATTATAAATTCAGGGCTCGAATTTAACCACAGCAACTGCCGCGACCACCCTCGTCATTTGCCGTGATGCTCTAAAAATTGACTAACATCGGCGGCAAGAACATGACGTGACCGTCCTTGACTTTGTACTTGTAAATGGACAAGGGATGTAACTGTAAAGGGTATAATGATAATTCTTGATAAAATTCCAGACGGTTAATTAATAAGTCCAGTCAAATTTTTAATTTCCCGAAAACCTGTCATTTATTAATGCATTATAGGCAACACAAAGTCAAGCGCACTCGCGTCGTTTGACTTGATAATCATGGCGGACTAACTACATGGACTTTGCTGAGGAGATTTCCCATCGAAGTAAATGGAGCCAAGTGCTTGGTTTAACGTCATTTTCTCTCGCTTCCCGGCGTACGCTTATGAGCTTCAGGAGGTAGTCACCCGAAATGGTTTTCTCTTCTCTCTTGAGGCTCATCGAGAGAATGCCAAAAGTGTGCAAAGCAGTAATCAGAGCAAAGGGTGGCTATTTTGAAGAAACTAGAATATAAAACATGTTTTCAGTTATTTCACCATTTTTTGTTAAGTACATAACTCCACATGTGTTCATGCATAGTTTTCATGTCTTCAGTGATAATCTACAATGTAAATAGTCATGAAAATAAAGAAAATGTATTGAATGAGGAGAAGGTGTGTCCAAACTTTTGGCCTGTATATGTGTGTACGTGTATGATATATATATATATATATATATATATATATATATATATATATATATATACACACACACACACACACACACACACACACAATGTGCATGCATGCTTTGGAGCCTTTGCCTCAATAGAAAACAATGTTTGCCTTGGTGCCATTCTAACTTGCAATGGTTATCTAAAATGTGAGACCTCCTTTAAGGCAACACTTGCCTTGACCTTAAAAAGTTAAAATTCGAGGCTTGTAAATTGTGCTGAATTTAAGTCAGCTAGTTAGCTATCTACAGCTTAATTATTGTAATGTAAATGTTAACATCAATCAGTAAAAGCTTGACTTTACGATATGAAAATGTGTATTATTAATCCATTAAAATGCTTAAAAATGTAACCATCTATATGGTCTATAGGTAGGCATACGGCCCATAACTAAAAGACACCCTTCGAAAAATATCACATATGTGCTGGTTGAGTGTGCAAATGACAGTACCTGTGGTGATGCTGTTGTCATGGCGCCAGGAGGAGTAAGTCTCTCTGGAGTGACTGCTGTATGGTACAATTCAGGACTTGTGCATGTGTGATGCCTGCTGCTGCCATCTCCTACGGCTGCTGATTGCATGTATGCATTCACGTCCCTGCTAGAAGCCGCAGAGAGGAAGCAGTTACATGGCAATAGCACATTGTGAACGTCAGCGCTGACAGCTGCCTCACGCCACACTGCATCCATGTCACTTGCCACAATCCATGTACTATAAGAACATGTGTCATCATGCATTAAGTCATTTTAACCCATGTAACATACACAAAGTGTACCAGTGATGGGAAAGCACTTTGTTAAAAATAAAACACGTGACATTCCCCCTGCCTGCCCCTCAAAAAAACACAGATTTTCAGCATCAATAATTTAAAGGTGTGTGATTTGCCTCACAGACACGCGCTGCATTATTGAGTACAAGCCGCTCGCCCTATGAATTATGTCACTAGTGATTCTTATTGACAGCAGGCATCCTTCTGCTCTTCAAAATACAGCAGACGTTTTTAGCCTTCTAGCTACAACTTCAGATCTTCATCCCTTAATGGTTGGCGCTAAGATTACGGCAACTCTGTGTAACAGCTGACATTCAAGTGAAGGAATTTAATAACAATAATAATCAAAGACAAATTCCTGTGACACATTTTAAATGGGTCTGACTTGTTGACCTGTTGCTAACCTATGGCGCGGCAATTAAGTGGCTTTTGGCCTTAGCCTTTTAAAATAGCAATTTATATTGGCAGTATGACAACTGAACTGAAGCTGCATTAATACATTGTGATAGCATGGGAACATTTCTTGCTTCATGCAGTTGCTAAAGTGGTAAATATCAGTGCGATTGAACATGTTAAAGGCCTACTGAAACCCACTACTACCGATCACGCAGTCTGATAGTTTATGTATCAATGATGAAATATTAACATTGCAACACATGCCAATACGGCCGGTTTAGTTTACTAAATTGCAATTTTAAATTTCCCGCAGAGTTTATTGTTGATAAAGTCGCGGAATGATGACGCAAGCGCGTGACGTCACGGACTGTAAGGAAATATCAGCGCTGCACGACTCGCGGCTAAAAGTCGTCTGCTTTAACTGCATAATTACAATGTAATTTGGACATCTGTGTTGCTGAATCTTTTGCAATTTGTTCATTTAATAATGGAGACTATAAAAAAGAATGCTGTTGGTGGAAAGCGGTGTATTGCAGCTGTCTTTAGCACCGAGACACAGCCGGTGTTTCTTTGTTTGTTGTGAAGCTTTAATACAGAGCGGTCGAGCGAACATGTTCTCTCTACGTCAACCAGCATGTCTTTGGATGGGAGAAATCAGTGGATTATAGGACTTCTTCCTGCAGCTCAAAAAGGCAGCTGTGATCTTGGCTCCTCCATTGGCTTCTATAAGAGACACTGGCGTTCACCGCAGCTATCCGACTTTCAGGTATGTCTTTAGAATCTCACTAAAACACTATTAAAACAATAAGCAGATAAGGGATCTTCCAGAATTATCCTAGTAAATGTGTCTAATTACATCTGAAACGCTGCCTGCCGCCGCCGCCTTTTTTTTTTTTTTCTTCTTTTTTTATCTAGTACTTCACTCTAAACGTCCTCATCCACAAATCTTTCATCCTCGCTCAAATTAATGGGGAAATTGTTGCTTTCTCGGTCCAAATTGCTCTTACTGCTTGGTGGCTCCCATTATAAACAATGTAAAAATGTCTGGAGCCCTGCAACTCGTGACGTCATGCGCACATACTTCCGGTAAAGGCAGGTCTTTTCTATTAGCGACCAAAAGTTGCGAACTTTATCGTCGATGTTCTCTACTAAATCCTTTCAGCAAAAATATGGCAATATCGCGAAATGATCAAGTATGACACAATGAATGGACCTGCTATTCCCGTTTAAATAAGAACATCTCATTTCAGTAGGCCTTTAAAGCTGTTAGCGCCTAGCAATGTGAACAGTTAACATGCAAAAAGCGAGCATGCAACATTTTGTGTTGATGTGTACTGTATGTATGCATGCATCTCCAATAGGAAAATTAAGTATCCATACATGGACTGATACATAGACTAGATATATAGCTGTCAGGTTCAAATTGCAAGGACTCCACGTGAGAGAATAGATGATTGAAGGCTGTTTAATTAACAAAACCAATTTCCATGGGTGTATATACAGTTGATAGAAAAATATTAAGCTCGACATTTCATTTCCAGGTTGGTAAAAATTATGTTCAGGAATGTTTACAGTCCAGCGTCATTCATTAGGCCCGCCTCCAAAGAAGCCCCACATCATACCTGCTGCGTCCAGCCTCACCTTCTACATCCAGCATAGAGACATCCTACCTATTGAGTCAATCCCAACCAAGAGCTGCAGAAAATGGACAAGCGGGGCATCACCATGCGTAATTTCACAAACAGACATAAAGACATCAGCGGTCCAGTGTGCGCTTCTGTATGGCTTCGGCCACCGCAGTGCGCAAAAGGGCAATGACAGAGCGAGGGTCATCGCTGCCTATCACGGCGCTGCCTGATACGATCATGTTAGCACCAGCCTATAAGTAACAGAACACAGACCTCACTTTTTTGTTTATTTTTAATATGGTTGCGGTGTGTTTATTTTGCTAACCTCTGCACACTTGTAAATGGTGTCCGGGCCCACGCCACCGTCTACTTCAATGTCCAACGAGGGGAACTGACCCCTTAGCCACGTCACCTGGGCACATGTAGTAGATGGAAAAGACACGTATTACTATATAACATTTTTTTAAATGTCACAAGAATAAAGTAACATTTCAAGTGGGGAAAAACTTATTTTACAGGAACAAAATTGTAATTTAATAAAGCGGGAAAAACAAAATTTTGCAAGAATTAATAGTAATACTGTAATGTGTAAAAGTGCACAAAAATAATCGATTCACATTCCGATTGTATATCAATTTGTAATGTTCAAAAATCGAATAAAAAAATAAATAATCAATCAATCAATCAATCAATGTTTATTTATATAGCCCCAAATCACAAATGTCTCAAAGGACTGCACAAATCATTACGACTACAACATCCTCGGAAGAACCCACAAAAGGGCAAGGAAAACTCACACCCAGTGGGCAGGGAGAATTCACATTCAGTGGGACGCCAGTGACAATGCTGACTATGAGAAACCTTGGAGAGGACCTCAGATGTGGGCAACCCCCCCCCCCTCTAGGGGACCGAAAGCAATGGATGTCGAGCGGGTCTAACATGATACTGTGAAAGTTCAATCCATAGTGGCTCCAAGACAGCAGTGAGAGTCCCGTCCACAGGAAACCATCTAACATTTTAAAAGTCGCTTAAAATTTATTTTTATAACAATCGATTTTTTTAAATAAGTTTTATACCATATCCATGCAAACAGAAATAGCTTTTCTAAACTGTGACCCGTTTTTAAAGTTTCATTATAATTATTATACCAAATAACACATTACGACAATCGATTAAAATCGAGAATCATGTTGAATTGATAATCGGTTCTGAAATGAAACGTCACCCCAGGAATCAGAATCGGATAACATTGTTAGGTACCCAAAGATTCACACCTGTAGTAAAGTGACAGATAAAAAACTTCAGATTTTGCAAGAATAAAAATCAATTTTTAGAAGTTCTATTTTTTATTTTTGCAACGACACATTTTACTACCGCAAGAAAACAAATTGTTTAATGTGTAAAAAAACTGAATTGATCATGCAGTTGTAATATTAAAAGGGAAATTTTTTTTGAGCATAACATGTTTCCCACAAAAAGTGACAATTTATGAGTGAATTTGTAACATAACTCATAAATCTTCAAAACTAAGTAAGGTTGTAATTTTAGGGAATACATTGTGAAATAGTTAGGTTAAATTTGTACTATTATGCAGGAAAAACTTAATAAAGGAATACAATTGTAATTCAATTAAATTCATACTACAAAAACATACATTTTAAAACAATAAAATGTGCATTATTATTAGGAGTAGTCATAGTATTTATTTTTTAACTGTTTTGACAATATTTTCTTAACAAAAAACATTACTTTTATAAGTAAAAAGTTACACTGAAGTAAATTTGTTGGAGGCAAAAAAAAAACCTGGTATAAGAGTAAAATCATATTGAAAAGAAAAAGCTATGCTTTTTGAATACATAACATTTTGTGAGAAAAAATGTTGGAGAAATTTTTTTTACAAGAAAAAAACATTGTAATGGCAGGTATTTTACTTCCTAGCGCGGATTGTCGGGTTGTTGCTGTTGTCAGTATAGAAGTATGGAACTGCCTTGAGCCACATGATATGAACAAAAAACAACACGGGAACTGTAAAACAGATAACTGGTTCTGTTGGAGCAAAGACTGGCGCAACTACGACACACTGCTTTTAAGCTGTGTCTGGTGCTGTTAAATACTCTCCATGTTCTCCTGTAACATACTGTACCTTGGACATCATGTCCTCCATGAACTTCTGCCCTCCAAAGCCAGGTTCAACAGTCATGACCAGAGCCATGTCGACCTGGCTGGCCCAAGGTGCAAGCATTTCCACTGTAGTCCCAGGCTTTATTGCCAAACCCACCTGCACACAATGACCACAAAAACTCAGCCTGACGGTATGTTCTTAGGCTATGTCTACACTAAGCCGGATAACCCCTTAAATGAAACATTTTTAGACTAAGCCCCGTTTCAGCCACACTAAACTATCGTTTAAGGTCCTCCTCCTCGGACAAAATTATATACGGGTAAGTGCGCCGTCTATTTCTTTAATCTACGGCTCTTAGCTTTGTATGGACTCATTGATCGTTTACAAACTGAGTTCTGAGAGAAAGTGACGCCAGAAAGACCACGCTCCACACAGGAAGTGACGTCAGAAGGAACGCGCCACAGCCAGCTTTATAATAAAGCAGTTTTGTAACTCGGAGCTAACCACTGGAAATATGAAGACGAGTCATCCATAGATGCCCGACTTTCTCTTCCGTCTGTACAGACGCTTGTGGAAATCACACATGAATACCTTAAAAGAAAGCGATTGCGGCTATTTGAGATACAACACTTCTCGGGCGGCAAGAGAACTTTCGAATGTCCAGGTCAGCTGTGATTCTACTTACCGAAAAACGTTGTCCATTTGTCGAAGGAAAGACAACGAAAATATGGGCTCCCGTGGATGTGATAAAAAAGGCAGCATGTGCTTTCTATTACCTGGCCATCAAGGGAAAACTACGGAAAATAGCTAATACATTATGACTGGCAAAGCAGACTGCATCAGTTATTGTCCGCCATGTATGTCGCAGACTCAACGTCAAGGTCAGGTGTCGGGAACCTTTTTGGCTGAGAGAGCCAAGAAGCCAAATATTTTAAAATGTATTTCCGTAAGAGCCATATAGTATTTCTTTAACACTGAACACAACTAAACGTATGCATTTTTAAGTAAGACCAACATTTCTGGAGTATAATAGGTCTTTTATTCTTTTTAATAACATTGTTATTCTGAAGCTAACTGTGGAGAGGGCGTGGCCTGCGGGCCTGCAGCGAAGCGGGGTGTTGCCAGGACCGGCCTCGAAATCGGCAACAGGTGCGTAGATGGCTCACCTGGGCCTTATCTAATCACTTGTCGCTCTGTTTATAAGCAGCAGCCCGGAGGAGAGACGGGGTTGGGGCTTGAGCCAGAGTACGTGCGAGAACGAAAGAGAAAAAGACAATTGCTGGAAAGCAACTGAGAGACTTATTGAAAAATTTAAAAAAATACTAAAACCCTGAAACAGGCTCTTATGTCAGTGGTTGGTGGCCTGAAGAACCCCCAGGAGGGCAAGCCCTAAACCAGGGGCGCTCACACTTTTTCTGCAGGCGAGCTACTTTTCAATTGACCAAGTCGAGGAGATCTACCTCATTCCTATTTATAATTTATATTTATTTATTTATGAAAGAGACATTTTTGTTAACAAGTTAATGATGTTTAATGATAATACAAGCATGTTTAACACACATAGATTCCTTTCTTTCATGAAGACAAGAATATAAGTTGGTGTATTTGATTCTGATGACTTGCATTGATTGGAATTAGACAGTGGTGCTGATAACGTCCGCATTTTCAAATGGAGGAAAAAAAAGTCCTCCTTTCTGTCCAATACCACATGAAAGTGGTTGGATTTGGCATCTCATTTGTCCAACTTGCATACTCGTTTTTAAACACTTTGTTATGAGAGTAGCATATGTGTGTGGCCCTTTAATGTCTGGCAGCAGGTGAGTGACGTCAGTGAGTGTGCGGGTGGGCAAGCAAGTGAGAAAGCGGTCGCTGAGGGCGGGGGAGAAATACATTGGCATCAAACTCCGTAGCTTGCTAGCTTGTGCACGCTAGCTTTCTGAGACTCTTATTTTGTTAGCACAGGCAGGATGAAACAGGTCTTTTATGGTGAAGACAGGAACTGTGCAGTCGGTCTTTAGAGTTTTGACAGTAGGTACGGAGTCTCTAGAAATAAAATGTGTTTCTCTGCGTCCGCCCTGTTAGTGATTTTTTTCTTAAATATGAGCTTGCAGCAACCAGCGTCATCTCACAAGATCCTCGGATGCCGAGAATGTCAAACAACTGACGAAAGTGAAGTCTTGGTATGATTGATGATTGCTCATTTTTATGTCTATTTTTTAATGCCTGGCTTGAGATCGACTGACACACCCTCCGAGATCGACCAGTCGATCGCGATCGACGTAATGGGCACCCCTGCCCTAAACTAACCAATAATAAATAAATCACTTCTTACCCTTAATGCAAGTTCTTGAACAAGTGCAATTAAAAAAGGATGGATGGATTCAAATGCATGAGCATGTTTTATATTTTGAACATTATTTTTAACACTTTGATTACAAGTGGGCTTCACGGTGGCAGAGGGGTTAGTGCGTCTGCCTCACAATACGAAGTTCCTGCAGTCCTGGGTTCAAATCCAGGCTCGGGATCTTCCTGTGTGGAGTTTGCATGTTCTCCCCGTGAATGCGTGGGTTCCCTCCGGGTACTCCGGCTTCCTCCCACTTCCAAAGACATGCACCTGGGGATAGGTTGATTGGCAACACTAAATTGGCCCTAGTGTGTGAATGTGAGTGCGAATGTTGTCTGTCTATCTGTGTTGGCCCTGCGATGAGGTGGCGACTTGTCCAGAGTGTACCCCGCCTTCCGCCCGATTGTAGCTGAGATGGGCGCCAGCGCCCCCCGCGACCCCAAAAGGGAATAAGCGGTAGAAAATGGATGGATAGATGATTACAAGTGGAATTATTCATTAATTATTGTGGGATGGCGTGGCGCAGTGGGAGAGTGGCCGTGCGCAACCCGAGCGTCCCTGGTTCAATTCCCACCTAGTACCAACCTCGTCACGTCCGTTGTGTCCTGAGCAAGACACTTCACCCTTGCTCCTGATGGGTGCTGGTTGGCGCCTTGCATGGCAGCTCCCTCCATCAGTGTGTGAATGTGTGTGTGAATGGGTAAATGTGGAAGTAGTGTCAAAGCGCTTTGAGTACCTTGAAGGTAGAAAAGCGCTATACAAGTACAACCCATTTATCATTTTATTTATTTAAGCAGTGTCAGCTCAGAATTATCCGAGAGCCAGATGCAGTCATCAAAAGAGCCACAGGTTCCCTACCCCTGGTCTAGGTTCACAGTATATAAAGTCACTAAAAAGGAATGGTCAATGAAGGTGAAGGCAAAAGAGTGAGGAGTGTCCTAACCAGATATCTACATCCCTAGTTTGATTGATGTAAAATGTTCTTTATCACATTGTTTATGTGTCTAATAAAGAATTGATTAATTTCTGATGGCTTAGGTGTGATTCACCACAATAGGGCCCCACAGCACACTGGATTCAGTTAATTGAAATACCACAACACAGGATATTGTTGCGATATTTACGATCTTGCACACAAAGCAACACTGAAAGGTGACTATGACGTGCACATTTTTCGCGCATGCGTACTAGGTCACGTTGCGGATGGACAGAGGGGGTCTTAAACGGCGGCATTGTTGTGTGTGGACACGGATAACGTTAGGTTGCATTTACCCTGGATAGTGTAAACAGGGCCTTAGTATTTTATTGGTCAGTGTCCTCATCTCACCTTCATACCACTCTGTTGGATCTCCTTGATGAGACTTCCAGGGTTACTGGTGGCCTCCAGGTGGAACGTGTACTGGTTGGCTCCGGCTGCAGCCATGGGCTTTACCCACTGCTCAGGCCGGGACACCATCATGTGCATGTCTGCAAACACCAGCACAGTCACAATGAGTCTATGGTTTACACTTAAGATTGTGTGGATTTAGAGTAGTTGTATACAGATTATCACCAAAGAAAGGGTCCGGGCCGACCGACTTCCTCAGGCATTCTACCATGGGATGACCAAACGTGATATTTGGAACAAAATGGCTGAGAGAGGAAGAGAAAAAAAAACATTGAGAAAACCTGAGATTACATACCGTATTTCCTTGAATTGCCACTTGGCATATAGTATGCACCTGCCTTGAATTACTGCTGGGTCAAACTCGCTTCGCAAAATAATTGGCGTATGCTTAGTATTATCGCCTGGTCAAACTAGTGATGTCACAAGTGACACTTCCCCTGTCATCATTTTCAAAATGGAGGAGGCTGATTTCAATACCGGTAATTTGAAATCGCATAGAGGGAAGAAGATTACGAGCTATTCAGTAGGATTTAAGGTCCTACATCACACTCAAATTTTTACTGCATGCCATTGGTAAGTGCCGGAGTGAGAAGAGGTTGTAATATAATTAGTGCATGCTTACTTTTACCACATGCCTTTGGTAAACGCAGGAGTGAGAAGAGGTTTTAAATTAATTAGCGCCCCGGCGGCCATTCAAGGAATTACGGTAATCAAATGTTTTCTGAACAAGCAGCATTGAATGATACAGTTGTTTTGACGAAACTATTTTGAATAAGTTACTTGTATTAGCAGCATGCGAGTGAAACAAAGTAAAACAATGTATTAATTAGATAATGGAAATATTGTTACATTTAATTTAAAAAAAAACTATTCCTCGTGCACGGCAATGCACTTCTGGCTAGCCATTAGCATGCTCGCTAGCTACTGTAGAAGAAGTGATAAACTGACCCGTCCATGACGTCGAGGTGCAAATAATCCGCCCCGCACTCCATCATCCTCACACACTCGCTGCCCAGACATGACAGGTCACTACTTAGAATAGACGGACCGATTTTGGCCGAGTAGGGCATGATAGAATGTGTTGTTAGTACTGCCTGCTACACAACCGGGCAGCTAGATTAGCCAGGTCACGTTCCAAATATTCAGTAAAGACGGACTTCCGGTCTGAGTCCTCATCGTAAAATAAAACAACGTCCATTAATTGCTAAATTATATTTAGTAGTTTACTTTTTAAAATATGTATTCTATATACATGCTCTGCGATTTTACTATACATTTAATATTAAAATAAAATAGTGTGTACACTTCTAGTTGGCTGAAAGGCATTTTACTTTGAAAGGACGTTTCCCAAACAGGAAGTGAATGTTATAACAGCCGGTGACTTTACGGCCAGCTCAAACTCACCAAAACCCTTCACTTCCCCTTTCAGAATAAGACAGTAGCAGTTCCTTGACACTTGATGGCGCATTGCTCCTATGGGAAGAATAAAACGCATTAATTGCCATTGCTCAAGCAAATGATGAGGTTGTATTACTATTTTTCTATTAAAAATGTTCAACAAATAATAATTATCACAACTGCATAACTATGGTTATGATTAGTAGCAGGCAATGTAGGAAAATGTAATATATTATTCCATCCATCCATTTTCTACCGCTTATTCCCTTTTGGGGTCGCGGGCACCTATCTCAGCTACAATCGGGCGGAAGGCGGCGTACACCCTGGACAAGTCGCTAACACAGATAGACAGATAACATTCACACTCACATCCACACACTAGGGCCTATATATATTAATATATTATACCAATATATTATTTTTACTAATAATAATAAAAGCCGTACATTATTTGAATATAGAAATTTAATTGATAAAGAGTAATTTTAAAACAGTTAACTAAATTTTATATATCCGCTGTGCCAGCCTTTAGAGATAATTTGCACCAGTTTTATTCTCACTGCTTTCTGAACTCATTTGAACACACTAAAACAGGGGGGTCCAAAGTGCGGCCCGGGGGCCATTTGCGGCCCACAGCTAATCGTTTACCGGCCCGCCACACATTGTGCAAAAAATGCAAAATTGATAGTATTGCAAAAATAAAAAATAAACAGTTTAAAAAAGTGGAATGAGGTGAAATCTATTGAGAAAAAGTGGCAATGTTGACACAAAGCTGCCATGCAGGCAGTTTTTTTTCCCTTTTTGTCTTTATTTTTTTTTTTCCATTGCGCAAAAAAAAGGACAAAAAAATCTATGTTATAATGAATCATTACTTAAAAAATATCACTTTAAAATGTTTTATGTGGAAAAAAATATTGCATATGTTGTGTGGTTGCCATATAAAACATCAAAGTTTTGACAAATGAGCATAAAACAAACAAAATAATAGTTCAAACTTAAAATCGACAGAGCTATCGGAAGTTGATCTTGAAATTTAAATGTTAAAAGTAAAAAAAAAAAAAAAAAAAAATGCATCACTTTATGAGTGTGGAACCTTTCGGATCTCAGACATATTGAGTAGGATTTTATTTAACTTTTCACTTTGATTACTCAAAAATATTAAATTATTAAAATCAATGGTGTCCTGCATTATTGATCTTTGAGGGCTTTAATTTCTAAATAAAAGAACTCTCCTGAAGGAATCAATTAAGTACTATCTATTTAAATAGTGCATATTTCAGTTTAACTATAAATAAAAAGTTGTCTTTGACAGAAAAGGCATGAAACCTTATTTGTTTTACTTTATATCAACCTCAAGTTGATATAGAGATTTACTGTAAGTATTAAATAAAAAATAATAATAATATTTTGACTTATTTTTCGGCTTCACGGTGGCTGAGGGGTTAGTGCATCTGCCTCACAATACGAAGGTCCTACAGTCCTGGGTTCAATTCCAGGCTCGGGATCTTTCTGTGCGGAGTTTGCATGTCTTCCCCGTGAAGGCGTGGGTTCCCCCCTGGGTACTCCGTCTTCCTCCCACCTCCAAAGACATGCACCTGGGGATAGGTTGATTGGCAACACTAAATTGGCTCTAGTGTGTCAATGTGGGTGTGAATGTTGTCTGTCTATCTGTGTTGGCCCTGCGATGAGGTGGCGACTTGTCCAGGGTGTATACCGCCTTCAGCCCGATTGAAACTGAGATAGGCGCCAGCACCCCCGCGACCCCAAAAGGGAATAAGCGGTAGGAAATGGATGGATGACTTATTTTTAACATTTAAGTGATGGAGACCCTCTATGCTCCCCAGGAGCACTAAGGATTAAAAAAAAAAAATCCATATATTTTGTTATGGTTTGAAAATGAAAAATATCAAAATGGCCAAAGCATGCTTAAATTTTTCCATGTGCGGTCCTCTGTGGAAAAAGTTTCGACAACCCTGCACTAAAACGTGTGTGTATGTTATTTGGATTTAAAGAGAAGGCCTCCACTGAGATATTTAAAAAAAAAAAAAAAAGGGTTGGGGAGCTTCTGTGCAGCGCTCACCTTCCAACGCTAGGTAAACAGAATCTGACATTTATGAGTTTTTCTTGCGTCTTGCATTACTGCTGCAGTGATGAAAACAGGTCCTGGAAATGCAAAGCAACTGTGATGTGGTGGCACAGAGACCAAGGAGGCTCAAATGTATACAGCACTTTTTCCACAACAGGACAAACTATTAAATGATATCGATAAGGATTTGCTACATAACAGCCTCTGTTAATCTTTACAAGATTTCGAAGTGTCTATGGGATTTTCTCTTTTTGTTGTTTTTAAAATCAGAAGATACAGATGTTGGGCCTCCTTCATCATTTCCGTTCTAATTCATCCAAAGGTCTTTTTCTTGTCAAGTTCTTCCACATAAAACTCCTCCAAGCGTGCCTTTATCGACCTTGCTTTGTGCACTGAAGCAGAGAAAAAGGCCATCTTCAAACTCTTCCACAAAGTTGGAAGTGTATAATTGTTGGAATAAAGAAGAGGGACAATGGAATCTGTAAGTTCAAGTTCAGGCACGGGGAAAAGTACGCCTAATTCACGAAAAAATTGTTGTGCATGGCTTCACACGAGACCTCAGCGTTTCAAATGAGACTTCATCTTGGTAAAAACCCAAATGACTAACTTGATGAGTGTTGTTTGGCTTTTCTTTTTGATGCCACCACGTACTGTAAAAGTATCAGCAATGGCAAAGAGGAGAAATACATGTCCTGGCTGCTCAGTGCAATCCATCCATCCATTTTCTACTGCTTGTCCCTTTTTTGGGTTGCGGAGGGTGCTGTAGCCTATCCCAGCTGCATTCGGGTAGGAAGACGGTGTCTACCCTGGACAAATCACCACCTCATCGCAGGGCCAACACAGATAGACAACATTCACACTCACATTCATACATTATTCCATCCATCCATCCATTTTCGACCGCTTATTCCCTTTGCGGTCGCAGGGGGCGCTCTTGCCTATCTCAGCTACAATCGGGCGGAAGGCGGTGTACACCCTGGACAAGTCACCACCTCATCGCCGGGCCAACACAGATAGACAGACAACATTCACACCCACATTCACACATTATTATCATCAATAATGAAATGATGTATTCATTTATGGTATTAGAACAAAGAAAAAAAAAAGGTTTTTATATGTTGATCTGCCGTTTCTTTTCTTTTTCTTCTATGTCCCACTCTCCCTTGTGGAGGGGGTCCGGTCCGATCCGGTGGCCATGTACTGCTTGCCTGTGTATCGGCTGGGGACATCTCTGCGCTGCTGATCCGCATCCGCTTGGGATGGTTCCTGCTGGATCTGCTATGAACAGGGACTCTCGCTGCTGTGTTGGATCCACTTTGGACTGGACTCTCGCGACTGTGTTGGATCCATTATGGATTGAACTTTCACAGTATCATGTTAGACCCGCTCGATATCCATTGCTTTCCTCCTCTCCAAGGTTCTCATAGTCATCATTGTCACCGACGTCCCACTGGGTCATTATTGTCACCGATGTCCCACTGGGTGTGAGTTTTCTTTGCCCTTATGTGGGCCTACCGAGAATGTCGTAGTGGTTTGTGCAGCCCTTTGAGACACTAGTGATTTAGGGCTATATAAGTAAACATTGATTGATTGATTGATATCACGATCGACCTTCGTCTTTACAAGAATGAAATGTCTACACTACTAATTGGGCTTCTTTAGACAGCCAACGAGTTAAATCAACAGCGCTTGTTTTTCCTTTTTAGCAAGGAATTGCCGTCTATTTTTCCGCAGCTGCTTCACTATGCAACTACAGTTGCAATGTGGCTTAAAAGAATAGGCAACAAATGGAATGTATATGTTTATATATGTTAATATACAAGTTTTTTGTTGCTGTGATTTGTCTTGTTTTATATAGTGGTAACAAAAGGTGGGCACTTCTCTCGTTTTAATTAATACGATGCCGAATCCTGCTATCTGGAAATCGATACCTGTACTAAGGTGTATACTTTTTTGGTACTTTTTTGTGGGATCAAATGTCTTGATAGATTTTCATTAAAAAAATATATAAAATCAACATTTAACACTGAGCTGTGCAGTCCCGTTGCTATTTTGTGTCCTTACACTTCAGTGTCTAATTTGCAAGTAATACTGTAGACTTTGCATGCAGTTGCAAGTTAAAGACTTTAGATGGCAGTAGTGTATAAGCTGCGGTGTAGTTTTTGCCGTGAATGTGCTGGTCTTTTCTTTTGTTGAGACATATAAAGTGTTTAAACTGTAAGTATTTTATTCACTACACACCAGCTGTTTGATCGTAACATGCATCTTAGTTGTAGTTTTGATGAACCAATTTGGAGGTGTTGACATCGCCATGGAAAGCTAATCTTTAGCATGTCGAAACCATCGATTAGCATCAAGCTTGCGACTTATAAAATTGGCACCTTATTGTACTTTGGAGCGCCTTGTTCTATTTGCTTTGTTGACATTGAAAACTGTAACATTACCTAGAGGCAGTTTGGCTGAGTTTGCGTGAAGGTTTAGCTGCTTGTTTCCCGGCCAAGTCCTTGAGACGGTGCAAAGTTTGCAACCAGACGTGACATCACGTTCCACTAAAGCAGGGGTCGGGAACCCTTTTGGCTGAGAGAGACATGAAAGCCAAATATTTTCAAATGTATTTCCTTGAGAGCCATATGATATATTTTTTAACACTGAATACAACTAAATATGTGCATTTTGGATTGATTGAAACTTTTATTAGTAGACTGCACAGTACAGTACATATTCCGTACAATTGACCACTAAATGGTAACACCCGAATAAGTTTTCAACTTGTTTAAGTCGGGGTCCACGTTAATCAATTCATTTACGTAAGACCATCATTTTTAAAGTAGAATACGTGTCTGATTCTTTTTAATAACATTGTTATTCTGAAGCTAACCAATAATACATAAAATACTTCTTACCATTAATGCGACTTCTTGAACTGGTGCGGTAGAAAATGGATGGATGGATTAAAATGCATGAGAATGTTTTATATTTTGAACGTTATTTTTAACACTGTGATTACCAGCAGAATTATTCATTACTTATCGTGTTAAGTAATGTCAGCTAAGATTTATCTGAGAGCCAGATGCAGTCGCCAAAAGAGCCGCATCTGGCTCTAGAGCCAAATGTTCCCTAACCCTGCACTAAAGTAATGAAATATGGCAGTGTTTGATTTTACTATCGTAGTACCAACGGACTTTGGTCGGTACCTAAATAAGTCTCGAATTTGGTACCCATCCCTGCAGGGGCAACACAACCCTCAGTGTTGCATAGTCAATATAGTCTAGGCCGGGGGTCAGCAACCAGTGGCTCTAGAGCCGCATGCAGCTCTTTAGCTCCGACCTAATGGCTACCTGCAATGTTTTCCAAAAATGCATACAAATGTTTGTTTTGATATGGTTTCTTTTGAAGGACAAACATGACACAGACCTTCCTGTTATAAATCCCACTGTTTATATTAAACATGCTTTACTGATAAGGTTATTTGACGAGCCCCGTTTTGTCCTAATTTCAGCAGTAGTTTTATTACAAGTAAAACTTTCTACCACGCAGCCACAGAAAGACGTGTTTATACCACTTGTTTGTCTCACTTTGTCCACCAAACTTTTTATGCTGTGCATGAATGCACAAAGTTGAGCTTTGTTGATGTTACTGACTTATGTGGACTGCTAATCTGGCATATTTGGTCAGTGCATGATTGCAAGCTAATCGATGCTAATTTGCTATCGATACTAGCTGTATGTACATATTGCATCATTACGCCACATGTGTAGGTATATTTGAGCTCAATTAATTTCCTTTACTTATGTCCTCTGTGTATTTAATTAAAATGTGCATGTCTAATGAAACATTATGTGTATGTAACTTTGGCTGCATTTCTGATAGTTGTTTGTGTGCCATGTTGTTCCAGACCACAGCAAACGTTACCCAACTTGCAAAGATTGTATTAAATCCACTAGAAGAAGACAGCCTGTTGTTTCCTTTATCTTGGACACATACATTTATACCTTTGGCCATTCAATGCCAGGAGTTATCACACCCTCTGAGAAGCCTCTGTTTTACTAATATTTTCCAATGTTGTAAAAATGTGTGGATTCGTGTCAACATTTCTGTCAACAAATATTTGCATCAGCCTGTGACATACATAGTCATTTTGATAGTAGGCTAATATAGACATTTACATCATTAGTTACCTTCATTATAATACTTATACAAGGCTTTTATTTGTTGGAAGCTCCAGAGAGATTTTTATATTTTTTTTTGGTCCAATATGGCTCTTTCCAGATTTTGGGTTGCCGACCCCTGGTCTAGGCTGTTCAGTACAATATGGCTATTTAAAAAGTAAATCAGGCTTTTAAAATGGCACTAATTTTATGGGGCCAATCATTATGAATTTAGAACCAACTGGAAGTCGGCCAATGTCAACAGAAATATTGATTTAGGAGATTTTAGTATGATAAATAATATTGAAATAAAATATGTGTGTAGTAAAAATGAAGTAAAATATTTGTCCCAATACTTTTGCCCATAGTGAAAGTGAAAAAAACATAGTTGCCTTGCTGAAGGTTTTCTTTTTTAATCTTATCGTAACACATTCTTCACCTCCACAATCTTATTTGCAGCATTTCCAATCGCTTTATTCTCCCAAGCAGAGCCTTTTATGATTTTTTTATTATTAATATTTTTCTAAGGAGAAAGGAGGTTAGTGGAGGACAAGGAATGTAGGAGGATGGCAGGCCTCTCTTTATTACTCATTGTTAACTGCCGGTTCCTGAGGAGACTGATATGTACGCCTAACAAAAAAAATTTGATTGAAAGCAAAGAGTTTAAATACATGCAATAAAGTTTAAAGTGAACAATACATAATTCAAGTCACTAATGGTGTAAAAAAGCTGATTTACAAGCCTGACCAGTGAAATGAGATGTAATTTCTGTAAGAAAAGCTCAGCAGACTTCAGAGGTCAAACCCATGCAGCGCACATTTACTGTCTGGATTTATATGCTTCATTAAGGAGTGGAGGAGTTAGACTGTTGGTTATAAATTTTACTTCGTCACGGTTTGTGAAACATATTATATGCTCTGTATGATGCTAATGAGGCTGAGGATGAAAGATTTCTCGTTCCATGTCTTCCTGCTCTTCAATCATCTGTAAAGGGCGTTTTTAGATTGTTTTATCAATTAATGCAGCTGGGGAATTGATTTTTATTTGACTATTTTGTCTTTAGATAAATTATACTTATTGGACTAATTAAAATATATTGTAGCTGTCCAATGAAAATTATGAATATGAAGGAGTCAGCAGCCACAATGAGGAGGAAAATGCACCGATTTACCGAAACAAAGTAGTGTGAATACAATGAGAAAAATAATGAATTTATAATCAGTAAAAAGTAGTAATTTTTACAAGAAAGCATAGGAGAACAAATATCACTGATACAAAAAATATAAAATGTTATTTTTGTATAACAAAAAATAATCTAGGTATTTTACAAGAATACTTACAAAACAAAACTAATGCTGTGAAAATGAAATGCAAAAATATATCTAGAATGAAACTGCATTTTTACATGGCTAACATTTTTATTTTACACGGACACTTAAAATAGAAAACACTACAACCATGTGAACAAAGTAAACATATAGTTTCAATAAAGTTGTATTTTTACAACAAAACATGTGGACATTGTGTTTATCTAAAATATACAGCCTTATAATTGTATTGTGGATTTATTAGATACATATATCTCTTATATAATGTTTTCATTGTTATAATATCACATATTTATTGTAGTAAAATTAAAGTTATCATTTCATAAAATTGCACATACTTTTGTAAAAAAAAAAAAAAGAGTTATTATAGTATCATGTATATTTTGGTAAGATTATTTAATTTCTATATATAATAGTAGCACTTTTTCCTTATAACATCAATCATTCATTTATTACACAAGTTTTTTTTGTAATATTACAGTAATATTCTGAACATATTTTTGTATTGTTATTACTTTTTTCCTGTAAGTACCCGATTACTTCTTTGTACATTGTTTCGGAATGTTGAACAAAGGTGTTTTTTTTTCTTTTTGCCTGAAAAAACACACAAAAAAATTCTCGCAAATAATAAAGATAAGCTGTCTGTTTGTCTGATAAAAAAAAAAAGAGATAAAGAAGTAAAATACAGCACTATGTCATCAGTTTCTGATTTATTAAATTGTATAACAGTGCAAAATATTGCTCATTTGTAGTGGTCTTTCTTGAACTATTTAGAAAAAAGGATGTAAAAATAACTAAAAACTTGTTGAAAAATAAACAAGTGATTCAATTATAAATAAACATTTCTACACAGAAGTAATCGTCAACTTAATCTTTGGGGATTTTAATAGAGATCCATCTGGATTCATGAACTTAATTCTAAAGATTTCTTCACAAAAAATAAATATTTAACATCAATATATATGGAACATGTCCACAAAAAAATCTAGCTGCCAACACTGAATATTGCATTGTTGTATTTTCTTTTTCACAGTTTATGAACTTACATTCATATTTTGTTGAAGTATTATTCAATAAATATATTTATAAAGGGTTTTTGAAAAATCTCAAGTACCCTTTGGCATACCTTCAAGTACCCCTAGGGGTACGCGTACCCCCATTTGAGAACCACTGCCTTAGTCAGCCGCGGTATGTATTGTCTGATTGAACAAACAAGCGTCACATAATTTTACAACCAAGAACATAGTTTTTGGGATGACTTGTCAATTTTACATTAGGTGTAAGTAGGGCAGCAGCAGTCCCTAACAAATTCAGCTGATAGCGCTGAAAAAGTGTGATACAACTGCAAAACAAATCTGTATAATTTCTGACCGTTCTGTTATGTGAGCAGAATTATCGGCTGCTGGTTGCTAAGGAAACAGCATCGTAGGAGTGACTGGCATATGGCATTTTCTTTTTAATAGGTGTTGGAATTCCGCCTAGCAACAAGTAAGATGACTGGGGCAAAGAATCTGAGCAATTCTTTTCAATGGAGTTTTTATTAAAAACAACAAACATTAGTTTTCCTGGTATGCACCCTATTTAAGAGGTTAGTACTCCACAGTTGTTTTCCATGTCAAGCTCGTGACTATTGAATTTGGTGCCTGCTAAGTTCATGACAAGCACTCCATTATTCATCTGCACGCATGGGAAAGGCCCTTGTGATTCCATGTAGGAAGGAATTCCTGTGCAAGTTCCTCAAGAAGTGTTCTCTGAAGCGGTTTATCTGACCCGTCACCTTTGCCGTGGCGGACAGGAACCCTGACAAGAGACGCTGTTGTTTTCTTTTTTTCCTGCAGCAGCTGCTTATTAAGAAATTGGCGAAACTCCAACTTTTGCTGGTGTACTATCTTGACAGAGAGCTTCCACCTGCTTCCTGCCAGCAGCTGATTGCGTCCTCCTGAGCAGCGGGGGAAAGCCAAACATCAGGTTTTGCTTGTGATGGTCGGAAGGAAAAGGCTTGGAACGTGTGTCCTTGCAGCTTCACTCTTCCTGACCTTTAAGATGTCTGATACTTGAATCGGAAATTGAGGGAGAAGTAAAGTTACCCTCCTTTTCTTTTATGGACAGTATACTTGTGGACATTGTTACTGCTGAAGCCCCTGCCACCACAAAGTCGGCTGTGCACTCCTCTGAGCGCGCCTTGGCACAATCAACACACATGCCGCTGACGAGAGCTCCACATTAATGAGCCAGCGGATCCTGTGTCCAGTGCCAGAACGTAGCTACATGTCTCGTACAGTAAGCCCTACACGTCTCTAGCTCTCCTCGCCTATGTGCTCCCTTGCTCTCTGTGTTTCCCCTCCATGCTCATCGTCTTGTGTTCTGTGTCGTCACCCTGCAGCTCCTTTTCTTTCCCTGGATTCGAGCAGTGTGTCTTGTCTCCCCGGATTCCCTGCTGTCTTCTTGCTGCCTTCCTGGATCTCGACCTCTCTCCTGGACACGGACTCTGACGCTTCGCTCCAAACCTTGACCTCTTGCTTGTCCATGGACCTCAGAACTGGCGTTGCTCCTTTTGGTCTTCCACACCTTCTCTAACACACACCCTTAACAACACCTGGTAACACTCAGCTAGAGCCAACACATAGTCACACCGTACATATTTGGATTACTTGCACAGGTCATTCTATTATTGTAGTAAACATGCCTAAGGGTAAGCGACGCTCCTTTCTCAGTGCCGTCTCCTTCTCCACCGCACGTAACAGACATCCTTGTAATGCAAACACTCTATAGCAGTGGCACCAGGGGAAGGGTGTTGCCCCAGATTCTGGACCCCCATATACACAAGACCCCAAATATGCCTCCCTATCACAACCCTATACACATTCACACATACACCCCAGCAGGCACAAGACATTGATACAACGTTGATTATACATATGTCCTTTAAAACTGGACATTGCTAAATTGAGACAATGTTGCTATCTAACCTTGGCTCCATGTTGTTGGTTGGGAGATTACCAAATTTCTTTGGTCAAATCAACGTCAAAACTTGAAATTTAATAAATGCGGTCAAAAAGCAAGTTGTTTCAACATTTTGTAGGATATTGGTTAGGAAATGACCACATTCTGGGTAGCACGGTGGACAGGAGTTAGTGCATGTGCCTCACAATACGAAGGTCCTGAGTAGTCCTGAGTTCAATCCCGGGCTCGGGATCTTTCTGTGTGTAATTTGCATGATCTCCCTGTGACTGCGTGGGTTCCCTCTGGGTACTCCGGTTTCCTCCCACCGCCAAAAAAACATGCACCTGGGGATAGGTTGATTGGCAACACTAAATTGGCCCTAGTGTGTGAATGTGAGTGTGAATGTTGTCTGTTTATCTGTGTTGGGCCTGTGATGAGGTGGCGACTTGTCCAGGGTGTACACCACTGAATGCAGCTGAGATAGGCTCCAGCACCCACCGCGACCCCAAAAAGGACAAGTGGTAGAAAATGGATGGATAGATGACCACATTTCAATGGTCAAATCAGCATCAGAACCCAACATTGATTAAACGTGCATGTTGTTCCAACAATAAGTTCAAGTTGCTCAACATCAAGACCTAATTCAACAAGTTCTCAACGTTGTTTCAATGTCTCGTGCCTGCTGAGTGCCTGCGTTTTTTTTAGGGAAACATAAAATAGCGTGCACTGTGACATTCTGAAGCAGAGGATGGTATGCTTCAGGAACAGTTTTCCAACTTGATAAGAAGACTAAACACACCTTCAAGATGTAGTACTGAAAATGGAGAGGCCAAGTTCTTCTACAGACCTAAACCCAACTGAGCACCTGTGGGACTTCCTCTAGCGCAGGTGTCACCAACCTTTTTGAAACCAAGAGCTACTTCTTGGGTACCGATTAATGCGAAGGGCTACCAGTTTGATACACACTTAAATAAATTGCCAGAAATAGCCAATTTGCTCAATTTAACTTTAATAAATATATATATATATATATATATATATATATATATATATGTATATATATATATATATATATATATATATATATATATATATATATTAAAAAAAGGGTATTTCTGTCCTTCATTCAGTCGTACATTTTTTTTCCTTTTACGGAAGGTTTTTTGCAGAGAATAAATGATGAGAAAAACACTTAATTGAATGGTTTAAAAGAGGAGAAAACACGAAAAAAATGAAAATAAAATTTTGAAACATAGTTTATCTTCAATTTCAACTCTTTAAAATTTAAAATTCATCCCAAAAAAAAATGAATAGAAAAACTAACTAAATCGAATCTTTTTGAAAAAAAAAAAAAAGAATTTATGGAACATCATTAGTAATTTTTCCTGATTAAGATTAATTTTAGAATTTTGATGACATGTTTCAAATAGGTTAAAATCCAATCTGCACTTTGTTAGAATGTATAAGAAATTGGACAAGCTGTATTTCTAACAAAGACAAATAATTATTTCTTCTAGATTTTCCAGAACAAAAATTTCAAAAGAAATTCAAAAGACTTTGAAATAAGATTTAAATTTGATTCTACAGATTTTCTATATTTGCCAGAATAATTTTTTTGAATTGTAATCATAATAAGTTTGAAGAAATATTTCACAAATATTCTTTGTCGAAAAAACAGAAGCTAAATTGAAGAATTAAATTAAAATATATTTATTATTCTTTACAATAATAATAATAAAAAACCAATACTTGAACATTGATTTAAATTGTCAGGAAATAAGAGGAAGGAATTTAAAAGCTAAAAAGGTATATGTGTTTAAAAATCCTAAAATCATTTTGAAAGAGGTATTTTTTCTCTAAAATTGTCTTTCTGTAAGTTATCAGAAGCAAAGTAAAAAAATAAATGAATTCATTTAAACAAGTGAAAATATGTTCTTGGATTTTAAAATTCTATTTGAGTTTTGTCTCTCTTAGAATTAAAAATGTCGCGCAAAGCGAGACCAGCTTGCTAGTAAGTAAATAAAATGTAAAAAATAGAGGCAGCTCACTGGTAAGTGCTGCTATTTGAGCTATTTTTACAACAGGCCAGCGGGCGACTCATCTGGTCCTTACGGGCGAGCTGGTGCCCGCGGGCCCCGCGTTGGTGACCCCTGCTCTAGCGGAAGGAAGGAAGGTGGAGGAGTACAAGATGTTTAACATCCATCAGCTCCACCAGTGATGTCATCATTGAAGAGTTGAAGAGGATTACAGTAACAAGTGTAGCTCTGGTTGAATCTCATGCCCAGGAGGATTAAGGCAGCACAAGCTAACAACTGCAGACTCTGTATTGATCCGTCATGGTGAAAAAGGAGCTGAACCGAAAGGCCAAGCTCTCAATTTACCGGTCAACCTACATTTCTACGGTCATGAGCTTTGGGATGTGACTAAAAAGACATGATCACAAGTAAAAGAAAAAGTTTCCTCTGTCAGGTGACGGGGCTCTCCCTTAGAGATCAAGTGAGGAGCTCTGTCATTCGAGGGATGCTCAGAGTAAACCCACTGTTCCTCCACATCGAGAGAAGCCAGATGAGGTGGTTTGGGCATCTGGTCACACCCTGAACAGAGGTGTTCAAGGTACGTCTGACTGGTAGGAGGCCATGGGGGAGACCCAGGACCCATTGGGGGGATTCTGTCTCTTAGCTGACCTTGGAACTCCTCGGGATCCCCCGGGAGGGTCTGGGCAAAGTGGCTGGGGAGAGGGAATTCTGGGCTTCTCTGATTAGGCTGCTGCCCCCGTGACACAACCTCGGATAAGCGTGAGAAGATGGATGGATAGATAATACTGGTGTTCGCAATAAATATTCACACTTTGAACATACTGTACATTCTTTAGTTGCCAGCTATTTAGACCAGTGTTTTTCAAACTTTTTTCAGGCCAGGCACATTTTTTTCATTGAAAAAATGCGGAGGCACAAAACCAGGAGAAATCATTAAAAAAATGAAACTCAGCAGCCGATATTGACAGTAAAACATTGTTCTCGGAATTGTTAGAAATGACTTCAAATCATAACCAAGCATGCATCACTATAGATCTTGTCTCAAAGTAGGTCTACTGTCACGAACTGTCACATCACACCAGGACTAATTAAGAGTGTTTTGGTGTTTTCCTGTGTGTAGTGTTTTAGTTCTTGTCTTGTGCTCCTATTTTAGTGGCTTTTCCTGTTTTTTTGGTATTTTCCCGTAGCAGTTGCATGTATTCCATTGAGCGCTATTCCCCACACCTGCTTTTTTTTTTTAGCAATCTAGACCAGTGGTTCTCAAATGGGGGTACGCGTATCCCTGGGGGAACTTGAAGGTATGCCAAGGGGTACTTGAAATGTTTTTTAAAATATTCTAAAAATAGCAACAATTCAAAAATCCTTTATGAATATATTTATTGATTAATACTTCAACAAAATATGAATGTACGTAAGTTCATAAACTGTGAAAAGAAATGCAACAATGCAATATTCAGTGTTGACAGCTAGATTTTTTGTGGACATGTTCCATAAATATTGATGTTAAAGATTTATTTTTTTGTGAAGAAATGTTTAGAATGAAGTTCATGAATCCAGATGGATCTCTATTACAATCCCCAAAGAGGGCACTTTAAGTTGATGATTACTTATGTGTAGATATCTGCATTTGTAATTGAATCACTTGTTTATGTTTGTTTTTAGTATTTTTTTATATATTTTTTTCCAAATAGTTCAAGAAAGACCACTACAAATGAGCAATATTTTGCACTGTTATACAATTTAATAAATCAGAAACTGATGACATAGTGCTATATTTTACTTCTTTTTCTCTTTTTTTCCAACCAAAAATGCTTTGCTCTGATTAGGCTGTACTTGAATTTAAAAAAATGTTCACAGGGGGTACATCACTGAAAAAAGGTTGAGAACCACTCATCTAGACTATTTAAGTTGTTGCTATCCTTCTTTGTGGGGACATTGTTGATTGTCATGTCATGTTCGGATGTACATTGTGGACGCCGTCTGCTCCACATGCTGTAAGTCTTTGCTGTTGTTCAGCATTCGGTTTTTACTTTGTCGCCAGTTCAGTTTTAGTTTTGTTCTGCATAGCCGTCCCTAAGTTGTAATGCCTTTTCTTATGGGCACACACCTTTTGTTTATTTTTGGTTTTGGCACCTACACGCTGCCTCCTGCTGTTTCCAACATCCATCCATCCATCCATCCATTTTCTTCCGCTTACCCGAGGTCGGGTCGCGTGGGCAGCAGCCTAAGCAGGGAAGCCCAGACTTCCCTCTCCCCAGCCACTTTGTCTAGCTCTTCCCGGGGGATCCCGAGGCGTTCCCAGGCCAGCTGGGAGACATAGTCTTCCCAACGTGTCCTGGGTCTTCCCTGTGGCCTCCTACCGGTTGGACGTGCCCTACACACCTCCCTAGGGAGGCGTTCAGGTGGCATCCTGACCAGATGCCCAAGCCACCTCATCTGGCTCCTCTCGATGTGGAGGAGCAGCGGCTTTACTTCGAGCTCCTCTCGGATGGCAGAGCTTCTCACCCTATCTCTAAGGGAGAGCCCCGCCACACGGCGGAGGAAACTCATTTCGGCCGCTTGTACCCCTGATCGTGTCCTTTCGGTCATGACCCAAAGCTCATGACCATAGGTGAGGATGGGAACGTAGATCGACCGGTAAATTGAGAGCTTTGCCTTCCGGCTCAGCTCCTTCTTCACCACAACGGATCGGTACAACGTCCGCATTACTGAAGACGCCGCACCGATCCGCCTGTCGATCTCACGATCCACTCTTCCTTCACTCGTGAACAAGACTCCGAGGTACGTGAACTCCTCCACTTGGGGCAGGGTCTCCACCCTTTTCCGGGTGAGAACCATGGACTCGGACTTGGAGGTGCTGATTTCCAACATCTACAAAGCAATTAGCTACCGGCTGCCACCTACTGATATGGAAGAGTATTACACTGTTACTCTGCCGAGCTATAGACAACGCCGACACTCAACAACAACACATAATTTGCAGACTGTATCTCGCGGCATACTGGTGTGCTGCGGCACAGTGGTTGAAAAACACTGATTTAGACAATGTCAACAGCAAATGTCATGTGTATGTCAATGTGAACTCATTTTCAATGGATTATAAAATGGTCCTGCTATGCAAGCTAGACACTGACTACTCTAAATATACTGAAGTAGTGTTGTCCCTTGAGAAGATATTATAAAATACTGAACTTGGAGAGGTGCACTCACCTTTGTGAGATGCAGTAAATGCATGTGGTTCCAGGGAACATTTAAACAGGATCAATAAAAGGCTCTTCTTCCTCAAATGAATGTTTTTTTGTTCTTTATCTGAGCGTGTGTAGTTCTCTTTGTCCTGACACCAACCACAGCACACTTCAGTGTCCACCACATAATAACCATTTCCTCTGTAAGGTCCCCGAGGGGAACATTGCAGCCTTTCACAGGTCATAATTTAGCAAATTATGGAGGACAGTGTGTCACCTCAGAGGGGCCGGCCGTCTAGGAGACCACATAAGGGCACCGGTGACATTTCCAACTAGCCGAACGGGGGGGTTGTGAAAATGAAAAAAAAAAAAAATACAGCCTCTCTCCAGTACTTCAGGTATATTTCATTCCTGAGCAATGTTTTGCCTCTCGACTTCATAAAAAAATCACATAAGCCAGATTTAACTTTTAATATGTGTTGATGCAGAAGGGGATTGCTGGATAAAAAAGGAAAACAGAGCAGGGTTTTTAATATTTTCTCACCACACGCTCACTTTTTGACTGCGGGAGGTGAGTTACAGGAAACAGCTCTGATGAAATTATTTCTAAAGGTCAGACTGAGGCATGTTTTCAATGATGTTTATATATGTTTATTTATTCATATATTCTAACCAGTGCACCACAACATAGCTGAACCATGTCCCATCCAAACAGTAAAGCTAAGAAACGTATTTTAAAAAAGCCATATGTAAAGATGAGAATTGGTGTTATTGTGTTGGTATAACTTGACTGCAAACATATTGACATTTTTTAAATTATATTTATAATTACAAAAAAAAAATAGTTTCCACATACACTATTTTGCAAAAAGTATTTGGCCACCCATCCAAATGATCAGAATCCGGTGTCCTAAACACTTGGCCTGGCAACAGGTGTATAAAATCAAGCACTTAGGCATGGAGACTGTTTCTACAAACATTTGTGAAAGAATGGGCCGCTCTCAGGAGCTCAGTGATTTCCAGCGTGGAACTGTCATATGATGCCACCTGTGCAACAAATCCAGTCGTGAAATGCCCTCGCTACTAAATGAGTTTGGGAACAACAGCAACTCAGCCATTAAGTGATAGGTAGAATCACGCTTTTCCATCTGGCAATCTGATGGATGAGTCTGGGTTTGGAGAGAGCCAGGAGAACGGTACATTTTGGACGGCATTGTGTCGAGTGTGAAATTTGGTGGAGGAAAAATTGTGGAATTGGGTTTGGCCCCTTAGTTCCAGTGAAAGGAACTTTGAATGCTCTGGGATACCAAAACATTTTGGACAATTCCACGGTCCAAACCTTGTGGGAACAGTTTGGAGCAGGCCCCTTCCTCTTCCAACATGACTCTGCAACAGTGCACAAAGCAAGGTCCCTAAAGACGTGGATGACAGAGTCTGGTGTGGATGACCTTGACTGGCCTGCACAGAGTCCTGACCTGACCCAATATAACACCTTTGGGATGAATTAGAACGGAGACTGAGAGCCAGTCCTTCTCGACCAACTATGATGTGTGTGACTTCACCAATGCGCTTTTGGAAGAATGATAAAAAATTTCTATAAACACACTCCGCCACCTTGTGGACAGTCTTACCGGAAGAGTTGAAGCTGTAATAGCTGCAAAAGGTGGACCAACATCATATTGATGGCACTTCAAGTTCATATCAAGGCAGGTGGCCAAATACTTTTGGCAATATAGTGCATTTTACAAAAAAAGATTCAAGCATTGTTTCTAAAACTGAGGGTAGAGACCCAAATGTTTGTCATTTTGGTGTAAAATGAAGTCAGCTATCTTACTGACATCTCTTACGTTCATTATTATTAGTTTATGTACAATATATGTTGATGTTAGGCCAACAAATGATACAATTAAGGAAAATCCTAGGTTAAAGGATCTAATTTCTTTAACAGAAATTAGATGTACACCTTCAAACCCGTATAGTATAGTAATTGTCCACCAGATGGCACTATCTTTTCCCATTCAAAGCATGCAGAACATTTTCAAACCTTTTGCTTTACAGCAAGGGCGCTTTTGCAACTGAAACTGTAACTGTATTCCTTTATCGATATTGATAATGGTATCGATGGGAATAACAAAAAAACTTGGTGTTGTGTGTTTTTGTTTAATAAAGAAATTATGAAGCTTTGCAAGCCCCCCAAATTTAATCAACATCTGACATCTTTACTTTGCTGAGTATTATATTTGTATAGCCTGGCTTCGGAAACACATGTTTTGTGTGTGTTTTTATTTTTTATTTAACCCTACAGAAAAAAAACAATGTTTGAAAAACCAATGTTGCTGCCAATTATTGATTGATCTAAGTGCCTAATTTTTATTTTATATTATTTTACATAGCACATGAAAATCCAAAATATTCTTCATGAAAACATTTTTTGGGGATGTTTTTTGTGTTTTGTTGTCCATAAATAACAGCAGAATATATATATATATATATATATATATATATATATATATATATATATATATATATATATATAGTATGATGTATAATAATCAATTAGTAATATACCAATTATTTTAGATGTAAATAGCAAGCTGAAGTAGTCTTAATAGATTGATTTGTTTGAACTTGAAAACATATATACATATTATATATTTTATATCATATAATATTTTACAGTAGTTTTTTGGCGAGCTAAAATTATTTGTCATTAGGCATAAACAAGTGAGGGTATTAAAACGATTACTTAAGGGTTAAGTGAATATGGCTAGAATATTATTTTAAACAATTATAAAGCAAATATTTCACACTTAATCACAAAAGAGATGAAAATAATTGTCATGTTAACATCCAATGCAAATATCAGCTTCTCAGCTTTTTTGCATTAATTTTTGCACAAGATGTTAAATCCATTAGGCAATAAAAGAAATACATGTGTCATAACAAAACATATATAATATTATAATCCAACCGAGCACATGATCCAAGCGGGAGTTTGTCTTCTGACCCCCATCTGGTGTTTCCAACAGCTGTTGGACCCACTGTGGAGAGCGCTAAAGTGTGGGGGACTATCAACAAATTCTCACAACCCTTCCTCATCCTGAGTGCAGAGTAGTTTCACTTCCCCCAAAAATGTTTGTATAAGGTTGACTACATACTCAGTTTTTCACTAACTGGACCAGACCCACGCAGTAACTCTTGTTGACATTTTGTCTTTATGTCTGTGAGGTTAAAAACTCTCATGATGAGAGTTGACAAGGAGGCTTCTCCAGGAAGGAAGGAAGGGAGTACGCCGACCGTACCGCCGGGCTGTGAACGATGCTAAGACTGATTTTATCTGGCAACAGAAACGTTTGTCAAGCCGCTGATGAACAGCTACGAAGATTATTTATGATCCTACGCACGCCAATGGCGATCTGTTTGTAAAATCTAAATCACTCCCATCGTGTCCTGGTTTCCACTGGGCGTTCCAAGCCATTAGAAGAACGGCATGTCGACAATGGTTCGGTCTCAAAGTCAGGTAAATAAAATCTTTGGTAACACTTTAGTATGGGGAACATATTATAAGTAACAAAGACTTAATTAATTAACAGTTATTTGGACATTAGGGGAAGATATTCTAAGTAACAAAGTCTTAATTTAGAGCTATTTGGTTAGGGTTAGGGGATGTGCAATTATTTTGCCTCGGGGGCCACATTTAGAGAAAAAAATGTGTCTAGGGGCCCAGTATATCTATTTTTATGAACACTAATACAAAACCTCACAATAATGTCTGATTGAATGCCAAAAATAATATGACAGACCGCCTTGAAAAACATAATGGACTTTTACATTTTTCTATGAAGGATAAAACACTAAATATTGACAAAATATGAACGTCGCACCCCCTTTCGATCGACACATTTTACAAGCAAGTGAAACGAAACAAAAATGGAACAAACAGTAAATTATGAACGTGAAGGGTACACAATAAACCCACCTACAATCTGATATATCTGATACATCACTAAGCTTTAGAACTTTGTTGTGAAAATCTCCGTCCGCGTCTGTGGAAAGGCACCCCACCCACACTGCGTGGTGCCTCGTCTGAGCTTTTGTGACTTACATTACCATAGTAACTAATTATATGACCGTAATAACTAATTAGATTACCACAGTAACTGATATCATCCATAATCGCAGATTCCAACCATTGAAATACTTTGTATAGTTCAAGACTTACGGTCATTAGAAAACATCACTGCACATCATAATGGCAGCTACAGTTTACATCTTAAAGATCAAAAAAAAATATTTAGGAATGTCCGGCGGGCCAGATTGAAAAGCTCAACGGGCCGCATTTGGCCTTAAGTTGCCCAGGTCTGGGTTAGGGTTAGAGCAGGGGTGTCCAAAGTGTGGCCCGTGGGCCATTTGCGGCCCGCCGCAGGTCATTTTTTAACGGACCCACAGCACATTTTAAAAATAGTAGGGAAAAAAAATTAAAACATAAAAAGTGGTATAAAAGAGCAAACAGGTGAAATGTAACAAGAACATGTTGCAATGTTTACTCTAATAAAACAAAGCTGCCATGCAGGCTGTTTCTTTCTTTAAAAAAAAACACATTAAATATTCCACTTTCAGATATTTTTTGGGGCAAATGTTGGATATTTTTTGTTTCCCATATAAAAAACTGAGCTGTTGTTTTTTTTTAAAGAATGGCCTAAAACGAACAAACAAAAAACATAAACAACAACAAAACTTATAATTGACGGATAGATCTGAAGTTGATCTGGAGACCATGGTGTTAAAAGTAAACAGTAAAAAAAAAAAAAATCATAATTTATTTAACACTTTAATGAGTAGGACCCTTTTGGATCAGTGTGTTTTGTTTTTAAGTGTCATTGCACTAAAAACAATAATGAATTAAAATCAAAGGTGTTATGAGTTGTTGACCTTTTTACGGTTCCAATTATTATATAATCTCAAATATTCTACTTAAAAATGTTATTGGGTGAAAATATTGCATTTTTTTTTCCCCCATAAAAAACACGGTTTTCTTTGACAAAAAGAGCATACAACTTAAATCTTTACAAACGTCATATTGACAGATAGACCTAATGTTGATCTAAAGATTTAAAACTTGAATAATAATAAAAATACTGATACTGAATAATGACACGTTTTTAACATTTTATTTTTACCAAAACCCTTTGGGGTCCCCGGGATCAAGCCTGAGTGGAGGCCTAAACATATATTTTTTATACATATATTGGATTGTTTTTTTAAAGTAAATGGCCCCCGCTTGCAGTTGATTTTTCAGTGTGTGGCCCTCAGTGGAAAAAGTTTGGACACCCCTGGGTTAGAGGGTTAAGGTTAGGGTTGTACTGGTTGTATAATAAGGCCATGCAGAACAAGGCATTAATGAATACTTAATAATGACTAATTATGAGCCAATATGTTACTAATTTGCATGTTAATAAGCAACTAATTAGTGTTCCCCATACTAAAGTGTTACCAAATCTTTTCATAGCCAATAACATTGAAATACATTTATATGTATTATTCATATTTATTTGCCGGAACAATTCTCACCATTATGATTATGGCATCATATGGTCCAACCTGTGGCGTTTCACAAATGTAATATTGTATATACCACATTTTCTAGGATATAGTGAAGCACGATCTCGTCAACAGGAACACTTTGGGAGGTAGTGCAGTGTTGGGATGATGCATTTGGATATGATCCAGCAGAAAGAAAATGCATATTGCAAGACATATTTCATGTATGGTAAGAGCAGTCTTTGAAAAATTACTTTTAAAATTATAGTCAGTCATAACTTTTCCCAAAAGGTAATTGGATTAGTAAGGGAATTAGTCTTTAATAAATGTATTTAATTACTAGGGAATGTAAGTATTGTGTTAATTAAATTTTAAAAAACTTAAAATACCTGGCATATGCATTTCAAAGACGTTTCATAAGAGCACAGTGCATGAGTGTGTGCCTTTAAAAGGCGGTGCTTGTTGCTAAGTGAGGTGTGACGTCAACAAGAGAGACAAAGCAGCAATAACTGAGCTGTGTTTGTTAGTTCTTGGGGGACAGCAGATCCGTTGAATCGTTTAACTGAATTGTGTTACCTCATAATGTGCTTCCATGGCTGTAGTCTTTTTGTCGACAAACAGGGTATAGGACTCAAAAGGGCATGTGATTTTGCAAAACCACTTTTGCTGGACATCCATCCATCCATTTTCTACCGCTTATTCCCTTTCGGGGTCACGGGGGGCGCTGGCGCCTATCTCAGCTACAATCGGGCAGAAGGCGGGGTACACCATTGGTTTTGTTTACATTGCTGTACTGTACTTACAGTAATGTCAGAGAGAGCAACAAATATATGAAAAAAATCAAGGGACAACACCAAGACAAATTGTACCTTTTCCAAAGGCTCGCTACAAAATAAGTAAAATTTTATGGAATTGACGTCCGATGGACAAAAGATTTGAGTAAGCTCCTGCAGAAACAGGATAACATGTGCTTTGATTCAAAATTACCAGCCTGAAAATACAGTGAACACAGCAGCATGCACCAGGTGATGGGGTTAAAAGTCATGTTTGATCGTCTTATAGCTGCAATTCGGGCTATTTGCCGTCTCTTTCTTAGCTTCAGAACCAGACTTACTTTGGCTTTGGTTTCACGCCGGGAATTAGAAAAATTCAAACGTCAAACGTATTGATAGAGGTGTTGTAAAAACTAGTGAGCATCCTGGATGATGCCAGTCACCCTCTGCATAGTGTTATCAGTAGCCAGAGGAGCCTGTTCAGTGCTAGACTGCTTCAACCCGAGTGCAGGACTAATAGACTCAAAAACTCCTTTGTCCAGCACGCCATTAGACTGTACAACACCTCTCTGGGGGGGATGGGGGTACTAGGATGACAGGGGATGCAAAACAATAACAGTGCAATACTTTTTCATAACATGGTCACTACTGCCTCGTTTCTCTTGTTATATTCTTATTTTATCAATCAATCAATCAAGGATTATTTATATAGCCCTAAATCAGTAGTATCTCAAAGGGCTGCACAAACCACAACACAAACCACTACGACATCCTCGGTAGGGCCTACATAAGGGCAAGGAAAAGTCACACCCAGTGGGACGTCGGTGACAATGATGACTATGAGAAACCTTGGAGAGGACGTATGTGTGGGCAACCCCGCCCCCCTCTAGGGGACCAAAAGCAATGGATGTCGAGCGGGTCTAACATGATACTGTGAAAGTTCAATCCATAGTGGATCCAACACAGCCGCGAGAGTCCAGTCCAAAGCGGATCCAACACAGCAGCGAGAGTCCCGTTCACAGTGGAGCCAACAGGAAACCATCCCAAGCGGAAGCGGATCAGCAGCGTAGAGATGTCCCCAGCTGATACACAGGCGAGCGGTCATTCCTGGGTCCCGACTCTGGACAGCCAGTATATCATCCATGGCCATCGGACTTTTTGGTTTTATTCTCATTGTTACTTTTTATTATTTTGTTATTGTAATATCGTCCCATTTTGTTTCCAGTTATACCACCAGTATTTAATTTTTACTTTTTAAATTTGACCTCAACTCTGTACACTGCTGCTGGAATTTTTTATTTTCCTGAGGTAACTCTCCAGAAGGATTTAAGAAAGTACTATCTATCCATCCATTTATCTGTAGTGTACACAAAAAATAATTTATTAGATTCCTCATTATCATTAAAAGTACTTACGCCGTTATTATATAACACTGTTATTATATAACGCCATTATTATGAACATTGTGTAAGAAATATGTTACTTGCAGCGCCAGTGAATGGTCTACATTAGTGGTTCTCAAGTGGGGGTACGCGTACCCCCGGGGGTACTTGAAGGTATGCTAAGGGGTACGTGACATTTTTTTTAAATATCATAAAACTAGCAACAATCCAAAAATCCTTTATAAATATATTTATTGAATAACACTATGTAAAGCGCTTTGAGTCACTAGAGAAAAGCGCTATATAAATATAATTCACTTCACTTCACTACTTCAACAAAATCTGAGTGTAGGTTCATAAACTGTGAAAAGAAATGCAACAATACAATATTCAGTGTTGACAGCTAGATTTTTTTGGACATGTTCCATAAATATTGATGTTAAAGATTTCTTTTTTTGTGAGGAAATGTTTAGAATTAAGTTCATGAATCCAGATGGATCTCTATTACAATCCCCAAAGAGGGCACTTTAAGTTGATGATTACTTCTATGTGTAGAAATCTTTATTAGGGTCCGCCCTGCCAGCAAAGGACTCCATGTCCTTTGCCATGGCAAGGACCCTATTGTATCTGTAGCGTTTTATTAGGGTCCGCCCTGCCAGCAAAGGACATCCATGTCCTTTGCTAAGGCAAGGACCCTATTGAATCTGCTGCGTTTATTAGGGTCCGCACTGCCAGCAAAGGACTCTGTCCTTTGCCATGGCAAGGACCCTATTGAATCTGCTTTGTTTTATTATTATTAGGGTCCGCCCTGCAATGGCAAAGGACATCCATGTCCTTTGCCATGCAAGGACCCTATTGAATCTGTAACGTTTCTTATTAGGGTCCGCCCTGCCAGCAAAGGACTCCATGTCCTTTGCCATGGCAAGGACCCTATTGAATCTGTAGCGTTTTATTATTATTATTGTTTATTCCGCTCCTTCGCACCCTAATTTGACCCCCTGAACATGCTTCAAAACTCACCAAATTTGACACACACGTTGGTACGGTGGGCCTTCCCAACTTATTAAGCAACCAAACCCCAAAAATAAAAATTGCGCGCTAGCGCCCCCTAGGAAGAAAAAAAAAACAGACAGCTTGTAACTTCCGCTAGCAATGTCGTAGAGACATGAAACAAAAACCTCTATGTAGGGCTGACTTAGACCTAGATTTCATAATTGTACCTTCTGGGGCAAAAATCAACAAAAATTTTGCAAAAACCCATTCAAAGCAAATTTTTCGCAAAAAAATGCTATTTTTGCCTCTTTGAGCTGTAATTTGACCCCCTTAAAATGCTTCAAAACTCACCAAACTTGGCACACACATCTGGACTGGCAGAAATTGCGTTCTAATGAAAAAAAAAAAAAAAAAAATCAAAAAATGCGCTCTAGCGCAATTTTTTAATAAAACACAGAAAAAACTGCTCCGAGGAAGAATACACAAACAAAATTGCTTGTAACTTCCAGTAGGAATGCCGGAAAGACATGAAACAAAAACTTCTATGAAGGTCTCACTTAGACCTACATTTTAATAATTGACAGCCTGCAGAAAAAATCAACAGGAAGTTGTCAATTACCCCTTCAAAATAAAAGTTTTGTGGAAACCCGTCACCTTTCTTCAAAAGTTATCTCCTCTGAGCGCGTTTGTCGTTTCGGCTTCAAACTCGCACAGGAGAGAGTTTGAACCCTTCTGATTAAAAGTATAGATCAAAATTTTGATAAGTTTTAAGGTTTTGATTTTACGCGCCTTCAAAGATCCCCTGCGCAAATTTTCCTAAAAAAGATAATTTTTACCTCTTTGAGCTGTAATTTGACCCCCTTAAAATGCTTCAAAACTCACCAAACTTGGCACACACATCAGGACTGGCAACAATTGCGAGCTAATGAAAAACCAAACCCCAAAACTCAAAATTGTGCTCTAGCGCCCCCTAGGAATACAACACAGACAAACTACTCCTAGGAAGAAAACAAAGACAAAACTGCGTGTAACTTCCGGTAGGAATGTCAGAGAGACATGAAACAAAAACCACTATGTAGGTCTGACTTAGACCTACATTTGAATAATTAACATACTTTGGCCAAAATCAACAGGAAGCTTGATATTTTCACTTCAATACAACAACTGCATTACTTTCACAATGCATTAAATAGTGGCAGCAAAGCTTCTCCTGCCGTGGGGCTCGGGGACAGCAACCCAAGGCGCGCTCGCACCTTCGCACCCTAATTTGACCCCCTTAACATGCTTCAAAACTCACCAAATTTGACACACACATCGGTATGGAGCGGCAGACCAACTTATTAAGCAACCAAACCCCAAAAATGAAAATTGCGCGCTAGCGCCCCCTAGGAAGAGACAAAAAACAGACTGCGTGTAACTTCCGTTAGGAATGTCGTAGAGACATGAAACAAAAACCTCTATGTAGGTCTGACTTAGACCTACATTTCCAATGAAATACTTCTATACCGAAAATCAACAGGAAGTTGGCAAAAACCCCTTCAAAACTAAATTTGTGCAAAAAATGCCTTTTTTGCCTCTTTGAACTGATATTTGACCCCCTTAAAATGCTTCAAAGTGCAAGTTAAAGCTATACTATGCCAAGCGAAAGCCATTTGTCAACAACATCCAGAAACACCAATCTGTAATTTGACCCCCTTAACATGCTTCAAAACTCCCCAAATTTGACAAACAGGTCGGTATGGAGCGGCAGACCAACTTATTAAGCAACCAAACCCCAAAAATGAAAATTGCCCGCTAGCGCTCCCTTGGAAGAGACAAAAAACAGACTGCTTGTAACTTCCGTTAGGAATGTCGTAGAGACATGAAACAAAAACTTCTGTGTAGGTCTGACTTAGACCTACATTTCCAATAAACACTTCTGTACCTAAAATCAACAGGAAGTTGGCAAAACCCCTTCAAAACAAAATTTTTGCAAAAAATGCCTTTTTTGCCTCTTTGAACTGAAATTTGACCCCCTTAAAATGCTTCAAAGTGCAAGTTAAAGCTATACAATGCCAAGCGAAAGCCATTTATCAACAACATCCAGAAACGCAAATCTATAATTTGACCCCCTTAACATGCTTCAAAACTCACCAAATTTTACACACACATCAGGACTGGTGAAAATTGCCATCCAATAAAAAAACCAAACCCCAAAAATGAAAATTGTGCTCTAGCGCCCCCTAGGAAAATAAACTGATAAAACTGCTTGTAAATTCTGTTAGGAATGTCGTAGAGTGATGAAACAAAAACTTTTATGGAGGTCTGACTAAGATCGGGACTCGGGACACGGCGGCGGCGGCGGCGGCGGCGGACCCGACCAACGCTGCTTGCAGCTTTAATTATTATTATTATTATTTTTCCGCAACTTTGAACCCTAATTTGACCCACTGACCATGCTCCAAAACTCACCAAATTTGGCACACACATCGGTAAGGCTTGCCAAAAACACGTATTAAGCAACCAAACCCCAAAAATGAAAAATGCGCGCTAGCGCCCCCTACGAAAAAAAAAAAACAGACTGCTTGTAACTTCCGGTAGGAATGTCGTAGAGACATGAAACAAAATCCTCTATGTAGAACTGACCTAGACCTAAATTCCCCATCAGAAACTCCTATACCTAAAACCAACAGAAATTTTGCAAAACCCTTTCAAAGCAAAATTTTCGCCAAAAAACGCTATTTTTGCCTCTTTGAGCTGCAATTTGACCCCCTTAAAATGCTTCAAAACTCACCAAACTTGGCACACACATCAGGACTGGCAGAAATTGTGATCTAATGAAAAAAAAAAAAAAAAAATCTCAAAATTGTGCTCTAGCGCAATTTTTCAATAAAACACAGAAAAAACTGCTTCCAGGAAGAAACCACAGACAAAACTGCTTGTAACTTCGGGTAGGAATGCCGGAAAGACATGAAACAAAAACTTCTATGTAGGTCTCATTAAGACCTACATTTTAGTAATTGACAGCTAGCAGAAATAATCAACAGGAAGTTGGCAATTACCCCTTCAAAATAAAAGTTTTGTGAAAACCCGTCACCTTTCTTCAAAAGTTATCTCCTCTGAGCGCGTTTGTCGTTTCGGCTTCAAACTCGCTCAGGAGAGAGTTTGGACCCTTCTGATTAAAAGTATAGATCAAAGTTGTGATAAGTTTTCAGGTTTTGATTTTACGCGCCTTCAAAGACGCCCTGCGCAAAGTTTCCTAAAAAATGTCATTTTTGCCTATTTGAGCTGTAATTTGACCCCCTTAAAATGCTTCAAAACTCACCAAACTTGGCACACACATCAGGACTGGCAACAATTGCGATCTAGTGAAAAAACCAAACCCCAAAACTCAAAATTGTGCTCTAGCGCCCCCTAGGAATACAACACAGACAAACTGCTCCTAGGAAGAAAACAAAGACAAAACTGCTTGTAACTTCCGGTAGGAATGTCGTAGAGACATGAAACAAAAACCACTATGTAGGTCTGACTTAGACCTACATTTGAATAATTAACATACTTTGGCAAAAATCAACAGGGAGCTTGATATTTTCACTTCAATACAACAACTGCATTACTTTCACAATGCATTAAATAGTGGGACGAAGGCGTCTTAAGCCCTGGGGCTCGGGGACAGCAACCCAAGGCGCGCTCGCACCTTCGCACCCTAATTTGACCCCCTTAACTTGCTTCAAAACTCACCAAAATTGACACACACATCGGTATGGAGCGGCAGACCAACTTATTAAGCAACCAAACTCCAAAAATGAAAATTGCGCGCTAGCGCCCCCTAGGAAGAGACAAAAAACAGACTGCTTGTAACTTCCGTTAGGAATGTCGTAGAGACATGAAACAAAAACTTCTGTGTAGGTCTGTAGACCTACATTTTGATAGGTGGCATCTTTCAGTTAAAATCAACAGGAAGTTGGCAATTACCCCTTCAAAATAAAAGTTTTGTAAAAAGCCGTCACCTTTTTCCAGACAAAACTGCTTGTAACTTCTGTTAGGAATGTCGTAGAGACATGAAACAAAGACCTCTATGTTGGTCTGACTAAGATCGGGACTCGGGACACGGCGGCGGCGGCGGCGGCCAACGGCGGACCCGACCAACGCTGCTTGCAGCTTTAATTAGGGTCCGCCCTGCCAGCAAAGGACATCCATGTCCTTTGCTAAGGCAAGGACCCTATTGAATCTGTAACGTTTCTTATTATTATTATTCTTCCGCAGCTTTGAACCCTAATTTGACCCACTGACCATGCTTCAAAACTCACCAAATTTGGCACACACATCGGTAAGGCTTGGCAAAAACACATATTAAGCAACCAAACCCCAAAAATGAAAAATGCGCGCTAGCGCCCCCTACGAAAAAAAAAAACCAGACTGCTTGTAACTTCCGGTAGGAATGTCGTAGAGACATGAAACAAAATCCTCTATGTAGAACTGACCTAGACCTAAATTCCCCATCAGAAACTCCTATACCTAAAATCAACAGAAATTTTGCAAAACCCTTTCAAAGCAAAATTTTCGCCAAAAAACGCTATTTTTGCCTCTTAGAGCTGCAATTTGACCCCCTTAACATGCTTCAAAACTCACCAAACTTGGAAGACACATCAGGACTGGCAGAAATTGTGATCTAATGAAAAAAAAAAAAAAAAAATCTCAAAATTGGGCTCTAGCGCAATTTTTCAATAAAACACAGAAAAAACTGCTTCCAGGAAGAAACCACAGACAAAACTGCTTGTAACTTCGGGTTAGAATGCCGGAAAGACATGAAACAAAAACTTCTATGTAGGTCTCACTTAAACCTACATTTTAGTAATTGACAGCTAGCAGAAATAATGAACAGGAAGTTGGCAATTACCCCTTCAAAATAAAAGTTTTGTGAAAACCCGTCACCTTTCTTCAAAAGTTATCTCCTCTGAGCGCGTTTGTCGTTTCGGCTTCAAACTCGCTCAGGAGAGAGTTTGAACCCTTCTGATTAAAAGTATAGATCAAAGTTTTGATAAGTTTTAAGGTTTTGCTTTTACGCGCCTTCAAAGATCCACTGCGCAAAGTTTCCTAAAAAATTTCATTTTCGCCTCTTTGAGCTGTAATTTGACCCCCTTAAAATGCTTCAAAACTCACCAAACTTGGCACACACATCAGGACTGGCAACCATTGTGAGCTGATGAAAAAACCAAACTCCAAAACTCAAAATTGCGCTCTAGCGCCCCCTAGGAATACAACACAGACAATACCATAATTTGACCCCCTTAACATGCTTCAAAACTCACCAAATTTGACACACACATTGGTATGGAGGGGCAGACCAACTTATTAGGTAACCAAACCCCAAAAATTAAAATTGCGCGCTAGCGCCCCCTAGGAAGAGACAAAAAACAGACTGCTTGTAACTTCCGTTAGGAATGTCGTAGAGAGATGAAACAAAAACTTCTGTGTAGGTCTGACTTAGACCTACATTTCCAATTAAAAACGTCTATACCCAAAATCAACAGAAATTTTGCAAAAACTCATTCAAAGCAAAATTTTCGTAAAAAATGCTATTTTTGGCTCTTTCAGCTGTAATTTGACCCCCTTAAAATGCTTCAAAACTCACCAAACTTGGCACACACATCAGGACTGGCAGAAATTGTGATCTAGTGAAAAAAACAAACCTTAAAACTCAAAATTGCACTCTATTGCAATTTTTGAATAAAACACAGAAAAAACTGCTCCTAGGAAGAGGAAACAGATCAAACTGCTTGTAACTTCTGGTAGGAACGTCAGACAGACATGAAACAAAAACCTCAATGTAGGTCTCACTTAGAACTACATTTTGATGATTGATATATTTCAGTTGAAATCAACAGGAAGTTGGCAATTACCCCTTCAAAATAAAAGTTTTGTAAAAAGCCGTCACCTTTTTCCAGACAAAACTGCTTGTAACTTCTGTTAGGAATGTCGTAGAGACATGAAACAAATACCTCTATGTTGGTCTGACTAAGATCGGGACTCGGGACACGGCGGCGGTGGCGGCGGCCAACGGCGGACCCGACCAACGCTGCTTGCAGCTTTAATTAGGGTCCGCCCTGCAATGGCAAAGGACATCCATGTCCTTTGCCATGCAAGGACCCTATTGAATCTGTAGCGTTTTATTAGGGTCCGCCCTGCCAGCAAAGGACATCCATGTCCTTTGCTAAGGCAAGGACCCTATTGAATCTGTAACGTTTCTTATTATTATTAGGGTCCGCCCTGCAATGGCAAAGGACATCCATGTCCTTTGCCATGCAAGGACCCTATTGAATCTGCTGCGTTTTATTAGGGTCCGCCCTGCCAGCAAAGGACTCCATGTCCTTTGCTAAGGCAAGGACCCTATTGAATCTGTAGCGTTTTATTATTATTATTATTCTTTATTATTCCGCTCCGTCGCGCCCCAACATCACCCCCTTAACATGCTTCAAAACTCACCAAAGTTGACACACGCGTCGGTCTACCGTGACACCACAACATATTAAGCAACCAAACCCCAAAAATGAAAATTGCGCTCTAGCGCCCCCTAAAACGAAACAAAAAACAGACTGCTTGTAACTTCCGTTAGGAATGTCGTAGAGACATGAAACAAAAACCTCTGTGTAGGTCTGACTGAGATCTACATTTCCAATAAAAAATGTCTATACCCAAAATCAACAGAAATTTTGCAAAAACTCATTCAAAGCAAAATTTTAGCAAAAAATGCTATTTTTGCCTCTTTGAGCTGCAATTTGACCCCCTTAAAATGCTTCAAAACTCACCAAACTTGGCACACACATCAGGACTGGCAGAAATTGCAATCTAATGAAAAAAAAAAATAATAAAACTCAAAATTGCGCTCTAGCGCAATTTTTTAATAAAACACAGAAAAAACTGCTTCCAGGAAGAAAACACAGACAAAACTGCTTGTAACTTCCGGTAGGAATGCCGGAAAGACATGAAACAAAAACTTCTAGGTAGGTCTGACTTAGACCTACATTTTAATAATTGACATCCTTCGGCAAAAATCAACAGGAAGTTAAAAATTGCACCTTCAAAATAAAAGTTTAGTGAAAACCCGTCACCTTTTTCAAATCGATACTCCTCCCAGTGCGTTTGTCGTTTCGGCTTCAAACTCGCACAGGAGAGAGATTGAACCCTTCTGATTAAAAGTATAGATCAAAGTTTTGATAAGTTCTCAGGTTTTGATTTTACGCGCCTTCAAAGAACCCCTGCGCAAATTTTCCTAAAAAATGTCGTTTTTGCCTCTTTGAGCTGTAATTTGACCTACTTAAAATGCTTCAAAGTGCAAGTTAAAGCTCTGTTATGCAGACCGAAAGCCATTTATCAACAACATCCAGAATCGCCGATCTGTAATTTCACCCCCTTAACATGCTTCAAAACTCACCAAATTTTGCACACACATCAGGACTGGCAATAACTGCCAACTAACAAAAAACCAAACCCCAAAAATCAAAATTGCGCTTAGCGCCCCCTAGGAAAAAACCCAGACAAAACTGCATGTAACTTCTGTTAGAAATGTCGTATAGACATGGAATAAAAACCTCTATGTTGGTTTGACTAATATCGGGACTCGGGACACGGCGGCGGCGGCCAACGGCGGACCCGACCAACGCTGCTTGCAGCTTTAATTATTCTTATTATTATTCTTTCTTTCTTCCGCACCGATACTCGCATATGCGCTGTATTTTGACCCACTGACCATGCCTCAAAGCACACCAAATTTGACACACGCGTCGGTGAGGAGTTTCTTCCCAACATATTAGGGACCCGAACCAGAAAAATCAAAATTGCGCAATAGCGCCCCCTAGGAAAAGACAAAAAATGGATTGCTTGTAACTTCCGGTAGGAATGTCGTAGAGACATGAAACAAAATCCTCTATGTAGAACTGACCTAGACCTAAATTCCCCATCAGAAACTCCTATACCCAAAATCAACAGAAATTTTGCAAAACCCTTTCAAAGCAAAATTTTCACCAAAAATGCTATTTTTGCCTCTTTGAGCTGTAATTTGACCCCCTTAAAATGCTTCAAAACTCACCAAACTTGGCAGACACATTAGGACTGGCAGAAATTGTGATCTAATGAAAAAAAAAAATTCTAAAACTCAAAATTGCGTTCTACAAAATTTTTGGAATGAAACACAGAAAAAACTGCTTCTAGGAAGAAGACACAGACAAAACTGCTTGTAACTTCCGGTATGAATGTCGGAAAGACATGAAACAAAAACTTCTATGTAGGTCTCGCTTAGACCTACATTTTAATAATTGACAGCTAGCAGAAAAAATCAACAGGAAGTTGGCAATTACCCCTTCAAAATAAAAGTTTTGTGAAAACCCGTCACCTTTTTTCAAAAGTTATCTCCTCTGAGCGAGTTTGTCGTTTCGGCTTCAAACTCGCACAGGAGAGAGTTTGAACCCTTCTGATTAAAAGTATAGATCAAAATTTTGATAAGTTTTAAGGGTTTGATTTTACGCGCCTTCAAAGATCCCCTGCGCAAATTTTCCTAAAAAAGAAAATTTTTGCCTCTTTGAGCTGTAATTTGACCCCCTTAAAATGCTTCGAAACTCACCAAACTTGGCACACACATCAGGACTGGCAACAATTGCGAGCTGATGAAAAAACCAAACTCCAAAACTCAAAATTGCGCTCTAGCGCCCCCTAGGAATACAACACAGACAAACTACTCCTAGGAAGAAAACAAAGACAAAACTGCTTGTAACTTCCGGTAGGAATGTCGTAGAGACATGAAACGAAAACCACTATGTAGGTCTGACTTAGACCTACATTTGAATAATTAACATACTTTGGCAAAAATCAACAGGGAGCTTGATATTTTCACTTCAATACAACAACTGCATTACTTTCACAATGCATTAAATAGTGGCAGCAAGGCTTCTCCTGCCGTGGGGCTCGGGGACAGCAACCCAAGGCGCGCTCGCACCTTCGCACCCTAATTTGACCCCCTTAACATGCTTCAAAACTCACCAAAATTGACACACACATCGGTATGGAGCGGCAGACCAACTTATTAAGCAACCAAACCCCAAAAATGAAAATTGCCCGCTAGCGCCCCCTAGGAAGAGACAAAAAACAGACTGCTTGTAACTTCCGTTAGGAATGTCGTAGAGACATGAAACAAAAACCTCTGTGTAGGTCTGACTTAGACCTACATTTCCAATAAACACTTCTGTACCTAAAATCAACAGGAAGTTGGCAAAAACCCCTTCAAAACAAAATTTTCGCAAAATATGCCTTTTTTGCCTCTTTGAACTGAAATTTGACCCCCTTAAAATGCTTCAAAGTGCAAGTTAGAGCTATACAATGCCAAGCGAAAGCCATTTATCAACAACATCCAGAAACGCAAATCTATAATTTGACCCCCTTAACATGCTTCAAAACTCACCAAATTTTACACACACATCAGGAATGGTGAAAATTGCGATCCAATAAAAAACCAAACCCCAAAAATGAAAATTGTGCTCTAGCGCCCCCTAGGAAAATAAACTGATAAAACTGCTTGTAAATTCTATTAGGAATGTCGTAGAGTGATGAAACAAAAACTTCTATGGAGGTCTGACTAAGATCGGGACTCGGGACACGGCGGCGGCGGCCAACGGCGGACCCGACCAACGCTGCTTGCAGCTTTAATTATTATTATTCTTCCGCAACTTCAAACCATAATTTGACCCACTGACCATGCTCCAAAACTCACCAAATTTGGCACACACATCGGTAAGGCTTGGCAAAAACACATATTAAGCAACCAAACCCCAAAAATGAAAAATGCGCGCTAGCGCCCCCTACGAAAAAAAAAAACAGACTGCTTGTAACTTCCGTTAGGAATGTCGTAAAGACATGGAACAAAAACCTCTATGTAGGTCTGACTCAGACCTAGATTCCCCATTAGAAATGCCTATACCTAAAATCAACAGAAATTTGGCAAAAACCCATTCAAAGCAAAATTTTCGCTAAAAAATGCTATTTTTGCCCCTTTGAGCTGTAATTTGACCCCCTTAACATGCTTCAAAACTCACCAAACTTGGAAGACACATCAGGACTGGCAGAAATTGCAATCTAATGAAAAAAAAAAAAAAAAAAACTCAAAATTGCGCTTTAGCGCAATTTTTCAATAAAACACAGAAAAAACTGCTTCCAGGAAGAAAACACAGACAAAACTGCTTGTAACTTCGGGTAGGAATGCCGGAAAGACATGAAACGAAAACTTCTATGTAGGTCTCACTTAGACCTACATTTGAATAATTGACAGCTAGCAGAAAAAATCAACAGGAAGTAGGCAATTACCCCTTCAAAATAAAAGTTTTGTGAAAACCCGTCACCTTTCTTCAAAAGTTATCTCCTCTGAGCGCGTTTGTCGTTTCGGCTTCAAACTCGCTCAGGAGAGAGTTTGGACCCTTCTGTTTAAAAGTATAGATCAAAGTTGTGATAAGTTTTCAGGTTTTGATTTTACGCGCCTTCAAAGAACCCCTGCGAAAATTTTCCAAATAATTTTCCTTTTTACCTCTTTGAGCTGTAATTTGACCCCCTTAAAATGCTTCAAAACTCACCAAACTTGGCACACACATCAGGACTGGCAACAATTGCGAGCTAATGAAAAAACCAAACCCCAAAACTCAAAATTGTGCTCTAGCGCCCCCTATGAATACAACACAGACAATACCCTAATTTGACCCCCTTAACATGCTTCAAAACTCACCAAATTTGACACACACATCGGTATGGAGCGGCAGACCAACATATTAGGTAACCAAACCCCAAAAATGAAAATTGCGCGCTAGCGCCCCCTAGGAAGATACAAAAAACAGACTGCTTGTAACTTCCGTTAGGAATGTCGTAGAGACATGAAACAAAAACCTCTGTGTAGGTCAGACTTAGACCTACATTTTGATAATTGGCATCTTTCAGTTAAAATCAACAGGAAGTTGCCAATTACCCCTTCAAAATAAAAGTTTTGTAAAAAGCCGTCACCTTTTTCCAGACAAAACTGCTTGTAACTTCTGTTAGGAATGTCGTAGAGTGATGAAACAAAAACTTCTATGTAGGTCTGACTAAGATCGGGACTCGGGACACGGCGGCGGCGGCGGCGGCCAACGGCGGACCCGACCAACGCTGCTTGCAGCTTTAATTATTATTATTTTTCCGCAACTTTGAACCCTAATTTGACCCACTGACCATGCTCCAAAACTCACCAAATTTGGCACACACATCGGTAAGGCTTGCCAAAAACACGTATTAAGCAACCAAACCCCAAAAATGAAAAATGCGCGCTAGCGCCCCCTACGAAAAAAAAAAAACAGACTGCTTGTAACTTCCGGTAGGAATGTCGTAGAGACATGAAACAAAATCCTCTATGTAGAACTGACCTAGACCTAAATTCCCCATCAGAAACTCCTATACCTAAAACCAACAGAAATTTTGCAAAACCCTTTCAAAGCAAAATTTTCGCCAAAAAACGCTATTTTTGCCTCTTTGAGCTGCAATTTGACCCCCTTAAAATGCTTCAAAACTCACCAAACTTGGCACACACATCAGGACTGGCAGAAATTGTGATCTAATGAAAAAAAAAAAAAAAAAATCTCAAAATTGTGCTCTAGCGCAATTTTTCAATAAAACACAGAAAAAACTGCTTCCAGGAAGAAACCACAGACAAAACTGCTTGTAACTTCGGGTAGGAATGCCGGAAAGACATGAAACAAAAACTTCTATGTAGGTCTCATTAAGACCTACATTTTAGTAATTGACAGCTAGCAGAAATAATCAACAGGAAGTTGGCAATTACCCCTTCAAAATAAAAGTTTTGTGAAAACCCGTCACCTTTTTTCAAAAGTTATCTCCTCTGAGCGCGTTTGTCGTTTCGGCTTCAAAATCGCTCAGGAGAGAGTTTGGACCCTTCTGATTAAAAGTATAGATCAAAGTTGTGATAAGTTTTAAGGTTTTGATTTTACGCGCCTTCAAAGACGCCCTGCGCAAAGTTTCCTAAAACATGTCATTTTTGCCTATTTGAGCTGTAATTTGACCCCCTTAAAATGCTTCAAAACTCACCAAACTTGGCACACACATCAGGACTGGCAACCATTGCGAGCTGATGAAAAAACCAAACTCCAAAACTCAAAATTGTGCTCTAGCGCCCCCTAGGAATACAACGCAGACAAACTGCTCCTAGGAAGAAAACAAAGACAAAACTGCTTGTAACTTCCGGTAGGAATGTCGTAGAGACATGAAACAAAAACCACTATGTAGGTCTGACTTAGACCTACATTTGAATAATTAACATACTTTGGCAAAAATCAACAGGGAGCTTGATATTTTCACTTCAATACAACAACTGCATTACTTTCACAATGCATTAAATAGTGGGACGAAGGCGTCTTAAGCCCTGGGGCTCGGGGACAGCAACCCAAGGCGCGCTCGCACCTTCGCACCCTAATTTGACCCCCTTAACTTGCTTCAAAACTCACCAAAATTGACACACACATCGATATGGAGCGGCAGACCAACTTATTAAGCAACCAAACTCCAAAAATGAAAATTGCGCGCTAGCGCCCCCTAGGAAGAGACAAAAAACAGACTGCTTGTAACTTCCGTTAGGAATGTCGTAGAGACATGAAACAAAAACTTCTGTGTAGGTCTGTAGACCTACATTTTTATAGGTGGCATCTTTCAGTTAAAATCAACAGGAAGTTGGCAATTACCCCTTCAAAATAAAAGTTTTGTAAAAAGCCGTCACCTTTTTCCAGACAAAACTGCTTGTAACTTCTGTTAGGAATGTCGTAGAGACATGAAACAAAGACCTCTATGTAGGTCTGACTAAGATCGGGACTCGGGACACGGCGGCGGCGGCGGCGGCCAACGGCGGACCCGACCAACGCTGCTTGCAGCTTTAATTAGGGTCCGCCCTGCAATGGCAAAGAACATCCATGTCCTTTGCCATGCAAGGACCCTATTGAATCTGTAACGTTTTCTTATTAGGGTCCGCCCTGCCAGCAAAGGACTCCATGTCCTTTGCCATGGCAAGGACCCTATTGAATCTGTAGCGTTTTATTAGGGTCCGCACTGCCAGCAAAGGACTCTGTCCTTTGCCATGGCAAGGACCCTATTGAATCTGTAACGTTTTATTCTTTCTTTATTATTATTATTATTCCGCCGCCTCTTTGAACCTTAATTTGACCCACTGACCATGCCTCAAAACTCACCAAATTTCACACACTCATCGGAACTGGCGAAAATTGCCATCTAGTAAAAAAACCAAACCCCAAAAATGAAAAATGCGCGCTAGCGCCCCCTACGAAAAAAAAAAAACAGACTGCTTGTAACTTCCATTAGGAATGTCGTAAAGACATGGAACGAAAACCTCTATGTAGGTCTGACTTAGACCTAGATTCCCCATCAGAAATGCCTATACCCAAAATCAACAGAAATTTTCCAAAAACTCATTCAAAGCAAAATTTTCGCAAAAAATGCTATTTTTGCCTCTTTGAGCTGCAATTTGACCCCCTTAAAATGCTTCAAAACTCACCAAACTTGGCACACACATCAGGACTGGCAGAAATTGCGATCTAATGAAAAAAAAAAATAATAAAACTCAAAATTGCGCTCTAGCGCAATTTTTCTATAAAACACAGAAAAAACTGCTTCCAGGAAGAAAACACAGACAAAACTGCTTGTAACTTCCGGTAGGAATGCCGGAAAGACATGAAACAAAAACTTCTAGGTAGGTCTGACTTAGACCTACATTTCGATAATTGACATCCTTCGGCAAAAATCAACAGGAAGTTAAAAATTGCCCCTTCAAAATAAAAGTTTTGTGAAAACCCGTCACCTTTCTTCAAAAGTTATCTCCTCTGAGCCCGTTTGTCGTTTCGGCTTCAAACTCGCACAGGAGAGAGTTTGGACACTTCCGATTAAAAGTATAGATCAAAGTTTTGATTACTGCTCCGGTTTGGATTTTACGCGCCTTCAAAAAACCCCTGCGCAACTTTTCCTAAAAAATGACGTTTTTGCCTCTTTGAGCTGTAATTTGACCCACTTAAAATGCTTCAAAGTGCTAGTTAAAGCTCTGTTATGCAGACCGAAAGCCATTTATCAACAACATCCAGAATCGCCGATCTGTAATTTCACCCCCTTAACATGCTTCAAAACTCACCAAATTTTACACACATATCAGGACTGGCAAAAACTGCCATCTAATAAAAAACCAAACCCCAAAAATCTAAATTGCGCTTAGCGCCCCCTAGGAAAAAACCCAGACAAAACTGCATGTAACTTCTGTTAGAAATGTCGTAGAGACATGAAATAAAAACCTCTATGTTGGTTTGACTAAGATCGGGACCCGGGACACGGCGGCGGCGGCCAGCGGCGGACCCGACCAACGCTGCTTGCAGCTTTAATTATTATTATTATTGTTTATTCCGCACCTTCTCACCCTAATTTGACCCCCTTAACATGCTTCAAAACTCACCAAAGTTGACACACACGTCGGTGTACTGGGACAGCCCAACATATTAAGCAACCATACCCCAAAAATGAAAATTGCGCACTAGCGCCCCCTAGGAAAAAAAAAAAACAGACTGCTTGTAACTTCCGTCAGGAATGTCGTAGAGACATGAAACAAAAACCTCTGTGTAGGTCTGACTTAGACCTACATTTCCAATAAAAAATGTCTATACCCAAAATCAACAGAAATTTTGCAAAAACTCATTCAAAGCAACATTTTCGCAAAAAAATGCTATTTTTGCCTCTTTGAGCTGCAATTTGACCCCCTTAGAATGCTTCAAAACTCACCAAACTTGGCAGACACACCAGGACTGGCAGAAATTGCGATCTAATGAAAAAAAAAATTAATAAAACTCAAAATTGCGCTCTAGAGCAATTTTTGAATAAAACACAGACAAAACTGCTTTCAGGAGGAAAACACAGACAAAACTGCTTGTAACTTCCGGTAGGAATGCCGGAAAGACATGAAACAAAAACCACGATGTAGGTCTCACTTAGACCTACATTTTAATAATTGACAGCCTGCAGAAAAAATCAACAGGAAGTTGTCAATTACCCCTTCAAAATAAAAGTTTTGTGAAAATCCGTCACCTTTCTTCAAAAGTTATCTCCTCTGAGCGCGTTTGTCGTTTCGGCTTCAAACTCGCACAGGAGAGAGTTTGAACCCTTCTGATTAAAAGTATAGATCAAAATTTTGATAAGTTTTAAGGGTTTGATTTTACGCGCCTTCAAAGATCCGCTGCGCAAATTTTCCTAAAAAAGATAATTTTTACCTCTTTGAGCTGTAATTTGACCCCCTTAAAATGCTTCAAAACTCACCAAACTTGGCACACACATCAGGACTGGCAACAATTGCGATCTAGTGAAAAAAACAAACCCCAAAACTCAAAATTGTGCTCTAGCGCCCCCTAGGAATACAACACAGACAAACTGCTCCTAGGAAGAAAACAAAGACAAAACTGCTTGTAACTTCCGGTAGGAATGTCGTAGAGACATGAAACAAAAACCACTATGTAGGTCTGACTTAGACCTACATTTGAATAACTAACATACTTTGGCCAAAATCAACAGGAAGCTTGATATTTTCACTTCAATACAACAACTGCATTACTTTCACAATGCATTAAATAGTGTCACCAAGGCTTCTCCTGCCGTGGGGCTCGGGGACAGCAACCCAAGGCGCGCTCGCACCTTCGCACCCTAATTTGACCCCCTTAACATGCTTCAAAACTCACCAAATTTGGCACACACATCGGTATGGAGCGGCAGACCAACTTATTAAGCAACCAAACCCCAAAAATGCAAATTGCGCGCTAGCGCCCCCTAGGAAGAGACAAAAAACAGACTGTGTGTAACTTCCGTTAGGAATGTCGTAGAGACATGAAACAAAAACCTCTATGTAGGTCTGACTTAGACCTACATTTCCAATGAAATACTTCTGTACCGAAAATCAACAGGAAGTTGGCAAAAACCCCTTAAAAACTAAATTTTTGCAAAAAATGCCTTTTTTGCCTCTTTGAACTGATATTTGACCCCTTTAAAATGCTTCAAAGTGCAAGTTAAAGCTATACTATGCCAAGCGAAAGCCATTTATCAACAACATCCAGAAACGCCAATCTGTAATTTGACCCCCTTAACATGCTTCAAAACTCACCAAATTTGACACACACATCGGTATGGAGCGGCAGACCAACTTATTGAGCAACCAAACCCCAAAAATGAAAATTGCCCGCTAGCGCCCCCTAGGAAGAGACAAAAAACAGACTGCTTGTAACTTCCCTTAGGAATGTCGTAGAGACATGAAACAAAAACCTCTGTGTAGGTCTAACTTAGACCTACATTTCCAATAAACACTTCTGTACCTAAAATCAACAGGAAGTTGGCAAAAACCCCTTCAAAACGAAATTTCCGCAAAATATGACTTTTTTGCCTCTTTGAACTGAAATTTGACCCCCTTAAAATGCTTCAAAGTGCAAGTTAGAGCTATACAATGCCAAGCAAAAGCATTTTAGCAACAACATCCAGAAACGCAAATCTATAATTTGACCCCCTTAACATGCTTCAAAACTCACCAAATTTTACACACACATCAGGACTGGTGAAAATTGCCATCCAATAAAAAAACCAAACCCCAAAAATGAAAATTGTGCTCTAGCGCCCCCTAGGAAAATAAAATGATTAAACTGCTTGTAAATTCTATTAGGAATGTCGTAGAGTGATGAAACAAAAACTTCTATGTAGGTCTGACTAAGATCGGGACACGGCGGCGGCGGCGGCGGCCAACGGCGGACCCGACCAACGCTGCTTGCAGCTTTAATTATTATTATTGTTTATTCCGCTCCTTCGCACCCTAATTTGACCCCCTGAACATGCTTCAAAACTCACCAAATTTGACACACACGTTGGTACGGTGGGCCTTCCCAACTTATTAAGCAACCAAACCCCAAAAATAAAAATTGCGCGCTAGCGCCCCCTAGGAAGAAAAAAAAAACAGACAGCTTGTAACTTCCGCTAGCAATGTCGTAGAGACATGAAACAAAAACCTCTATGTAGGGCTGACTTAGACCTACATTTCATAATGTACCTTCTGGGGCAAAAATCAACAAAAATTTTGCAAAAACCCATTCAAAGCAAATTTTTCGCAAAAAAATGCTATTTTTGCCTCTTTGAGCTGTAATTTGACCCCCTTAAAATGCTTCAAAACTCACCAAACTTGGCACACACATCTGGACTGGCAGAAATTGCGTTCTAATGAAAAAAAAAAAAAAAAAAATCAAAAAATGCGCTCTAGCGCAATTTTTTTATAAAACACAGAAAAAACTGCTCCGAGGAAGAATACACAAACAAAATTGCTTGTAACTTCCAGTAGGAATGCCGGAAAGACATGAAATAAAAACTTCTATGAAGGTCTCACTTAGACCTACATTTTAATAATTGACAGCCTGCAGAAAAAATCAACAGGAAGTTGTCAATTACCCCTTCAAAATAAAAGTTTTGTGAAAACCCGTCACCTTTCTTCAAAAGTTATCTCCTCTGAGCGCGTTTGTCGTTTCGGCTTCAAACTCGCACAGGAGAGAGTTTGAACCCTTCTGATTAAAAGTATAGATCAAAATTTTGATAAGTTTTAAGGTTTTGATTTTACGCGCCTTCAAAGATCCCCTGCGCAAATTTTCCTAAAAAAGATAATTTTTACCTCTTTGAGCTGTAATTTGACCCCCTTAAAATGCTTCAAAACTCACCAAACTTGGCACACACATCAGGACTGGCAACAATTGCGAGCTAATGAAAAAACCAAACCCCAAAACTCAAAATTGTGCTCTAGCGCCCCCTAGGAATACAACACAGACAAACTACTCCTAGGAAGAAAACAAAGACAAAACTGCTTGTAACTTCCGGTAGGAATGTCAGAGAGACATGAAACAAAAACCACTATGTAGGTCTGACTTAGACCTACATTTGAATAACTAACATACTTTGGCCAAAATCAACAGGAAGCTTGATATTTTCACTTCAATACAACAACTGCATTACTTTCACAATGCATTAAATAGTGTCACCAAGGCTTCTCCTGCCGTGGGGCTCGGGGACAGCAACCCAACGCGCGCTCGCACCTTCGCACCCTAATTTGACCCCCTTAACATGCTTCAAAACTCACCAAATTTGACACACACATCGGTATGGAGCGGCAGACCAACTTATTAAGCAACCAAACCCCAAAAATGAAAATTGCGCGCTAGCGCCCCCTAGGAAGAGACAAAAAACAGACTGCGTGTAACTTCCGTTAGGAATGTCGTAGAGACATGAAACAAAAACCTCTATGTAGGTCTGACTTAGACCTACATTTCCAATAAACACTTCTGTACCTAAAATCAACAGGAAGTTGGCAAAACCCCTTCAAAACAAAATTTTTGCAAAAAATGCCTTTTTTGCCTCTTTGAACTGAAATTTGACCCCCTTAAAATGCTTCAAAGTGCAAGTTAAAGCTATACAATGCCAAGCGAAAGCCATTTATCAACAACATCCAGAAACGCAAATCTATAATTTGACCCCCTTAACATGCTTCAAAACTCACCAAATTTTACACACACATCAGGACTGGTGAAAATTGCCATCCAATAAAAAAACCAAACCCCAAAAATGAAAATTGTGCTCTAGCGCCCCCTAGGAAAATAAACTGATAAAACTGCTTGTAAATTCTGTTAGGAATGTCGTAGAGTGATGAAACAAAAACTTTTATGGAGGTCTGACTAAGATCGGGACTCGGGACACGGCGGCGGCGGCGGCGGCGGCGGACCCGACCAACGCTGCTTGCAGCTTTAATTATTATTATTTTTCCGCAACTTTGAACCCTAATTTGACCCACTGACCATGCTCCAAAACTCACCAAATTTGGCACACACATCGGTAAGGCTTGCCAAAAACACGTATTAAGCAACCAAACCCCAAAAATGAAAAATGCGCGCTAGCGCCCCCTACGAAAAAAAAAAAACAGACTGCTTGTAACTTCCGGTAGGAATGTCGTAGAGACATGAAACAAAATCCTCTATGTAGAACTGACCTAGACCTAAATTCCCCATCAGAAACTCCTATACCTAAAACCAACAGAAATTTTGCAAAACCCTTTCCAAGCAAAATTTTCGCCAAAAAACGCTATTTTTGCCTCTTTGAGCTTCAATTTGACCCCCTTAAAATGCTTCAAAACTCACCAAACTTGGCACACACATCAGGACTGGCAGAAATTGTGATCTAATGAAAAAAAAAAAAAAAAAATCTCAAAATTGTGCTCTAGCGCAATTTTTCAATAAAACACAGAAAAAACTGCTTCCAGGAAGAAACCACAGACAAAACTGCTTGTAACTTCGGGTAGGAATGCCGGAAAGACATGAAACAAAAACTTCTATGTAGGTCTCATTAAGACCTACATTTTAGTAATCGACAGCTAGCAGAAATAATCAACAGGAAGTTGGCAATTACCCCTTCAAAATAAAAGTTTTGTAAAAACACGTCACCTTTTTCAAATCGAAACTCCTCCCAGTGCGTTTGTCGTTTCGGCTTCAAACTCGCACAGGAGAGAGATTGGACCCTTTTAAAAAAAGTGGTCGGACAAAGTTGTGATAAGTTTTATGGTTTTGATTTTATGCGCCTTCAAAGAACCCCTGCGCAAATTTTCCGAAAAAATGTCATTTTTGCCTATTTGAGCTGTAATTTGACCCCCTTAAAATGCTTCAAAACTCACCAAACTTGGCACACACATCAGGACTGGCAACAATTGCGACCTAGTGAAAAAACCAAACCCCAAAACTCAAAATTGTGCTCTAGCGCCCCCTACGAATACAACACAGACAAACTACTCCTAGGAAGAAAACAAAGACAAAACTGCTTGTAACTTCCGGTAGGAATGTCGTAGAGACATGAAACAAAAACCACTATGTAGGTCTGACCTAGACCTACATTTGAATAATTAACATACTTTGGCAAAAATCAACAGGAAGCTTGATATTTTCACTTCAATACAACAACTGCATTACTTTCACAATGCATTAAATAGTGGCAGCAAGGCTTTTCCTGCCGTGGGGCACGGGGACAGCAACCCAAGGCGCGCTCGCACCTTCGCACCCTAATTTGACCCCCTTAACATGCTTCAAAACTCACCAAAATTGACACACACATCGGTATGGAGCGGCAGACCAACTTATTAAGCAACCAAATACCAAAAATGAAAATTGCGCGCTAGCGCCACCTAGGAAGAGACAAAAAACAGACTGCTTGTAACTTCCGTTAAGAATGTCGTAGGGACATGAAACAAAAACCTCTATGTAGGTCTGACTTAGACCTACATTTCCGTTAAACACTTCTATACCTAAAATCAACAGGAAGTTGACAAAAACCCCTTCAAAACAAAATTTTTGCCAAAAATGCCTTTTTTGCCTCTTTGAACTGATATTTGACCCCCTTAAAATGCTTCAAAGTGCAAGTTAAAGCTATACAATGCCAAGTGAAAGCCATTTATCAACAACATCCAGAAACGCAGATCTGTAATTTGACCCCCTTAACATTCTTCAAAACTCACCAAATTTTACACACACATCAGGACTGGTGAAAATTGCCATCCAATAAAAAAAGCAAACCCCAAAAATGAAAATTGTGCTCTAGCGCCCCCTAGGAAAATAAACTGATAAAACTGCTTTTAAATTCTGTTAGGAATGTCGTAGAGTGATGAAACAAAAACTTCTATGGAGGTCTGACTAAGATCGGGACTCGGGACACGGCGGCGGCGGCGGCGGCCAACGGCGGACCCGACCAACGCTGCTTGCAGCTTTAATTATTATTATTATTCTTTATTATTATTCTTCCGCACCGTCGCGCCCCAATATCACCCCTTTAACATATTCCAAAACTCACCAAAGTTGACACACGCGTCGGTCTACCGTGACACCACAACATATTAAGCAACCAAACCCCAAAAATGAAAATTGCGCGCTAGCGCCCCCTAGGAAGAGACAAAAAACAGACTGCTTGTAACTTCCGTTAGGAATGTCGTAGAGACATGAAACAAAAACCTCTGTGTAGGTCTGACTTAGACCTACATTTCCAATAAAAAATGTCTATACCCAAAATCAACAGAAATTTTGTAAAAACTCGTTCAAAGCAAAATTTTCACAAAAAATGCTATTTTTGCCTCTTTGAGCTGCAATTTGACCCCCTTAAAATGCTTCAAAACTCACCAAACTTGGCACACACATCAGGACTGGCAGAAATTACAATCTAATGAAAAAAAAAAATTATAAAACTCAAAATTGCGCTCTAGCGCAATTTTTCAATAAAACACAGAAAAAACTGCTTCCAGGAAGAAAACTCAGACAAAACTGCTTGTAACTTCCAGTAGGAATGTCGGAAAGACATGAAACAAAAACTTCTAGGTAGGTCTGACTTAGACCTACATTTCGATAACTGACATTCTTCGGCAAAAATCAACAGGAAGTTAAAAATTGCCCCTTCAAAATAAAAGTTTTGTGAAAACCCGTCACCTTTTTCAAATCGAAACTCCTCCCAGTGCGTTTGTCGTTTCGGCTTCAAACTCGCACAGGAGGGACATTGAACCCTTTTAAAAAAAGTGGTCGAACAAATTTTTGATAAGTTCTCCGGTTTGGATTTTACGCGCCTTCAAAAAACCCCTGCGCAAAGTTTCCTAAAAAATGTCTTTTTTGCCTCTTTAAACTGTAATTTGACCTACTTAAAATGCTTCAAAGTGCAAGTTGAAGCCCTACTATGCCAAGCAAATGCCATTTATCAACAACATCCAGAATTGTCGATCTGTAATTTCACCCCCTTAACATGCTTCAAAACTCACCAAATTTTACACACATATCAGGACTGGCAAAAACTGCCATCTAATAAAAAACCAAACCCCAAAAATAAAAATTAAGCTTAGCGCCCCCTAGGAAAAAATACAGACAAAACTGCTTGTAAATTCTGTTAGGAATGTCGTAGAGTGATGAAACAAAAACTTCTATGGAGGTCTGACTAAGATCAGGACTCGGGACACGGCGGCGGCGGCCAACGGCGGACCCGACCAACGCTGCTTGCAGCTTTAATTATTATTATTATTCTTCCGCAACTTTGAACCCTAATTTGACCCACTGACCATGCTCCAAAACTCACCAAATTTGGCACACACATCGGTAAGGCTTGGCAAAAACACATATTAAGCAACCAAACCCCAAAAATGAAAAATGCGCGCTAGCGCCCCCTACGAAAAAAAAAAAACAGACTGCTTGTAACTTCCGTTAGGAATGTCGTAAAGACATGGAACAAAAACCTCTATGTAGGTCTGAGTTAGACCTAGATTCCCCATTAGAAATGCCTATACCTAAAATCAACAGAAATTTGGCAAAAACCCATTCAAAGCAAAATTTTCGCTAAAAAATGCTATTTTTGCCCCTTTGAGCTGTAATTTGACCCCCTTAACATGCTTCAAAACTCACCAAACTTGGAAGACACATCAGGACTGGCAGAAATTGCAATCTAATGAAAAAAAAAAAAAAAAAAACTCAAAATTGCGCTTTAGCGCAATTTTTCAATAAAACACAGAAAAAACTGCTTCCAGGAAGAAAACACAGACAAAACTGCTTGTAACTTCGGGTAGGAATGCCGGAAAGACATGAAACAAAAACTTCTATGTAGGTCTCACTGAGACCTACATTTTAATAATTGACAGCTAGCAGAAAAAATCAACAGGAAGTTGGCAATTACCCCTTCAAAATAAAAGTTTTGTGAATACCCGTCACCTTTCTTCAAAAGTTATCTCCTCTGAGCGCGTTTGTCGTTTCGGCTTCAAACTCGCTCAGGAGAGAGTTTGGACCCTTCTGATTAAAAGTATAGATCAAAGTTGTGATAAGTTTTCAGGTTTTGATTTTACGCGCCTTCAAAGAACCCCTGCGCAAATTTTCCTAAAAAATTTACTTTTTTCCTCTTTGAGCTGTAATTTGACCCCCTTAAAATGCTTCAAAACTCACCAAACTTGGCACACACATCAGGACTGGCAACAATTGCGAGCTAATGAAAAAACCAAACCCCAAAACTCAAAATTGTGCTCTAGCGCCCCCTATGAATACAACACAGACAATACCCTAATTTGACCCCCTTAACATGCTTCAAAACTCACCAAATTTGACACACACATCGGTATGGAGCGGCAGACCAACATATTAGGTAACCAAACCCCAAAAATGAAAATTGCGCGCTAGCGCCCCCTAGGAAGATACAAAAAACAGACTGCTTGTAACTTCCGTTAGGAATGTCGTAGAGACATGAAACAAAAACCTCTGTGTAGGTCTGACTTAGACCTACATTTTGATAATTGGCATCTTTCAGTTAAAATCAACAGGAAGTTGCCAATTACCCCTTCAAAATAAAAGTTTTGTAAAAAGCCGTCACCTTTTTCCAGACAAAACTGCTTGTAACTTCTGTTAGGAATGTCGTAGAGTGATGAAACAAAAACTTCTATGTAGGTCTGACTAAGATCGGGACTCGGGACACGGCGGCGGCGGCGGCGGCCAACGGCGGACCCGACCAACGCTGCTTGCAGCTTTAATTATTATTATTCTTCCGCAGCTTTGAACCCTAATTTGACCCACTGACCATGCTTCAAAACTCACCAAATTTGGCACACACATCGGTAAGGCTTGGCAAAAACACATATTAAGCAACCAAACCCCAAAAATTAAAAATGCGCGCTAGCGCCCCCTACGAAAAAAAAAAACCAGACTGCTTGTAACTTCCGGTAGGAATGTCGTAGAGACATGAAACAAAATCCTCTATGTAGAACTGACCTAGACCTAAATTCCCCATCAGAAACTCCTATACCTAAAATCAACAGAAATTTTGCAAAACCCTTTCAAAGCAAAATTTTCGCCAAAAAACGCTATTTTTGCCTCTTTGAGCTGCAATTTGACCCCCTTAACATGCTTCAAAACTCACCAAACTTGGAACACACATCAGGACTGGCAGAAATTGTGATCTAATGAAAAAAAAAAAAAAAAAATCTCAAAATTGGGCTCTAGCGCAATTTTTCAATAAAACACAGAAAAAACTGCTTCCAGGAAGAAACCACAGACAAAACTGCTTGTAACTTCGGGTTAGAATGCCGGAAAGACATGAAACAAAAACTTCTATGTAGGTCTCACTTAAACCTACATTTTAGTAATTGACAGCTAGCAGAAATAATGAACAGGAAGTTGGCAATTACCCCTTCAAAATAAAAGTTTTGTGAAAACCCGTCACCTTTCTTCAAAAGTTATCTCCTCTGAGCGCGTTTGTCGTTTCGGCTTCAAACTCGCTCAGGAGAGAGTTTGAACCCTTCTGATTAAAAGTATAGATCACAGTTTTGATAAGTTTTAAGGTTTTGATTTTACGCGCCTTCAAAGATCCGCTGCGCAAAGTTTCCTAAAAAATTTCAATTTCGCCTCTTTGAGCTGTAATTTGACCCCCTTAAAATGCTTCAAAACTCACCAAACTTGGCACACACATCAGGACTGGCAACAATTGCGAGTTAATGAAAAAACCAAACCCAAAAACTCAAAATTGTGCTCTAGCGCCCCCTAGGAATACAACACAAACAATACCCTAATTTGACCCCCTTAACATGCTTCAAAACTCACCAAATTTGACACACACATCGGTATGGAGCGGCAGACCAACTTATTAGGTAACCAAACCCCAAAAATTAAAATTGCGCGCTAGCGCCCCCTAGGAAGAGACAAAAAACAGACTGCTTGTAACTTCCGTTGGGAATGTCGTAGAGACATGGAACAAAAACCTTTATGTAGATCAGACTTAGACCTACATTTCCAATGAAGCACTTCTATAGCAAAAATCAACAGGAAGTTGGCAAAAACCCCTTCAAAACAAAATTTTCGCAAAAAAGTCAATTTCTGCCTCTTTGAACTGAAATTTGACCCCCTTAAAATGCTTCAAAACTCACCAAACTTGGCACACACATCAGGACTGGCAAACATTGCGATCTAGTGAAAAAAACAAACCTTTAAACTCAAAAGTGCGCTCTATTGCAATTTTTGAATAAAACACAGAAAAAACTGCTCCTAGGAAGAGGAAACAGATCAAACTGCTTGTAACTTCTGGTAGGAATGTCAGACAGACATGAAACAAAAACCTCAATGTAGGTCTCACTTGGACCTACATTTTGATGATTGGCATCTTTCAGTTAAAATCAACAGGAAGTTGGCAATTACCCCTTCAAAATAAAAGTTTTGTAAAAAGCCGTCACCTTTTTCCAGACAAAACTGCTTGTAACTTCCGTTAGGAATGTCGTAGGGACATGAAACAAAAACCTCTATGTAGGTCTGACTTAGACCTACATTTCCATTAAACACTTCTATACCTAAAATCAACAGGAAGTTGACAAAAACCCCTTCAAAACAAAATATTTGCAAAAAATGCCTTTTTTGCCTCTTTGAACTGATATTTGACCCCCTTAAAATGCTTCAAAGTGCCAGTTAAAGCTATACTATGCCAAGCGAAAGCCATTTATCAACAACATCCAGAAACACCAATCTGTAATTTGACCCCCTTAACATGCTTCAAAACTCACCAAATTTTACACACACATCAGGACTGGTGAAAATTGCCATCCAATAAAAAAACAAACCCCAAGAATGAAAATTGTGCTCTAGCTCCCCCTAGGAAAAATAACTGACAAAACTGCTTGTAAATTCTGTTAGGAATGTCATAGAATGATGAAACAAAAACTTCTATGGAGGTCTGATTAAGATCGGGACTCGGGACACGGCGGCGGCGGCGGCGGACCCGACCAACGCTGCTTGCAGCTTTAATTATTATTATTCCGCAGCTTCGAACCCTAATTTGACCCACTGACCATGCTCCAAAACTCACCAAATTTGGCACACACATCGGTAAGGCTTGGCAAAAACACATATTAAGCAACCAAACCCCAAAAATGAAAAATGCGCGCTAGCGCCCCCTACGAAAAAAAAAAAACAGACTGCTTGTAACTTCCGTTAGGAATGTCGTAAAGACATGGAACAAAAACCTCTATGTAGGTCTGACTTAGACCTAGATTCCCCATTAGAAATGCCTATACCTAAAATCAACAGAAATTTGGCAAAAACCCATTCAAAGCAAAATTTTCGCTAAAAAATGCTATTTTTGCCCCTTTGAGCTGTAATTTGACCCCCTTAACATGCTTCAAAACTCACCAAACTTGGCAGACACATCAGGACTGGCAGAAATTGCAATCTAATGAAAAAAAAAAACAAAAAAACTCAAAATTGCGCTTTAGCGCAATTTTTCAATAAAACACAGAAAAAACTGCTTCCAGGAAGAAAACACAGACAAAACTGCTTGTAACTTCGGGTAGGAATGCCGGAAAGACATGAAACAAAAACTTCTATGTAGGTCTCACTTAAACCTACATTTTAGTAATTGACAGCTAGCAGAAAAAATCAACAGGAAGTTGGCAATTACCCCTTCAAAATAAAAGTTTTGTGAAAACCCGTCACCTTTCTTCAAAAGTTATCTCCTCTGAGCCCGTTTGTCGTTTCGGCTTCAAACTCGCTCAGGAGAGAGTTTGGACCCTTCTGAATAAAAGTATAGATCAAAGTTTTGATAAGTTTTAAGGTTTTGATTTTACGCGCCTTCAAAAAACCCCTGCGCAACTTTTCCTAAAAAATGACGTTTTTGCCTCTTTGAGCTGTAATTTCACCCACTTAAAATGCTTCAAAGTGCTAGTTAAAGCTCTGTTATGCAGACCGAAAGCCATTTATCAACAACATCCAGAATCGCCGATCTGTAATTTCACCCCCTTAACATGCTTTAAAACTCACCAAATTTTACACACATATCAGGACTGGCAAAAACTGCCATCTAATAAAAAACCAAACCCCAAAAATCTAAATTGCGCTTAGCGCCCCCTAGGAAAAAACCCAGACAAAACTGCATGTAACTTCTGTTAGAAATGTCGTAGAGACATGAAATAAAAACCTCTATGTTGGTTTGACTAAGATCGGGACCCGGGACACGGCGGCGGCGGCCAACGGCGGACCCGACCAACGCTGCTTGCAGCTTTAATTATTATTATTATTATTATTATTCCGCCGCCTCTTTGAACCTTAATTTGACCCACTGACCATGCTCCAAAACTCACCAAATTTCACACACTCATCAGAACTGGCGAAAATTGCCATCTAATAAAAAAACCAAACCCGAAAAATGAAAAATGCGCTCTAGCGCCCCCTACGAAAATCAAAAAACAGATTGCTCGTAACTTCCGTTAGGAATGTCGTAGAGACATGAAACAAAATCCTCTATGTAGAACTGACCTAGACCTAAATTCCCCATCAGAAACTCCTATACCTAAAATCAACAGAAATTTTGCAAAACCCTTTCAAAGCTAAATTTTCGCAAAAAATGCTAATTTTGCCTCTTTGAGCTGTAATTTGACCCCCTTAAAATGCTTCAAAACTCACCAAACTTGGCACACACATCAGGACTGGCAGAAATTGTGATCTAATGAAAAAAAATAATAATAAAACTCAAAATTGCGCTCTAGCGCAATTTTTCAATAAAACACAGAAAAAACTGCTTCCAGGAAGAAACCACAGACAAAACTGCTTGTAACTTCCGGTAGGAATGCCGGAAAGACATGAAACAAAAACTTCTAGGTAGGTCTGACTTAGACCTACATTTCGATAATTGACATCCTTCGGCAAAAATCAACAGGAAGTTAAAAATTGCCCCTTCAAAATAAAAGTTTTGTGAAAACCCGTCACCTTTCTTCAAAAGTTATCTCCTCTGAGCCCGTTTGTCGTTTCGGCTTCAAACTCGCACAGGGGAGACTTTGAACCCTTTTGATCAAAAGTATAGATCAAAGTTTTGATAAGTTTTAAGGTTTTGATTTTACGCGCCTTCAAAAAACCCCTGCGCAAATTTTCCTAAAAAATGACGTTTTTGCCTCTTTGAGCTGTAATTTGACCCACTTAAAATGCTTCAAAGTGCAAGTTAAAGCTCTGTTATGCAGACCGAAAGCCATTTATCAACAACATCCAGAATCGCCGATCTTTAATTTCACCCCCTTAACATGCTTCAAAACTCACCAAATTTTACACACATATCAGGACTGGCAAAAACTGCCATCTAATAAAAAACCAAACACCCAAAAATCTAAATTGCACTTAGCGCCCCCTAGGAAAAAACCCAGACAAAACTGCATGTAACTTCTGTTAGAAATGTCGTAGAGACATGAAATAAAAACCTCTATGTTGGTTTGACTAAGATCGGGACCCGGGACACGGCGGCGGCGGCCAACGGCGGACCCGACCAACGCTGCTTGCAGCTTTAATTATTATTATTCCGCAACTTTGAACCCTAATTTGACCCACTGACCATGCTCCAAAACTCACCAAATTTTAAACACACATCGGTAAGGCTTGGCAAAAACACATATTAAGCAACCAAACCCCAAAAATGAAAAATGCGCGCTAGCGCCCCCTACGAAAAAAAAAAAACAGACTGCTTGTAACTTCCGTTAGGAATGTTGTAAAGACATGGAACAAAAACCTCTATGTAGGTCTGACTTAGACCTAGATTCCCCATTAGAAATGCCTATACCTAAAATCAACAGAAATTTGGCAAAAACCCATTCAAAGCAAAATTTTCGCTAAAAAATGCTATTTTTGCCCCTTTGAGCTGTAATTTGACCCCCTTAACATGCTTCAAAACTCACCAAACTTGGAAGACACATCAGGACTGGCAGAAATTGCAATCTAATGAAAAAAAAAAACAAAAAAACTCAAAATTGCGCTTTAGAGCAATTTTTCAATAAAACACAGAAAAAACTGCTTCCAGGAAGAAAACACAGACAAAACTGCTTGTAACTTCGGGTAGGAATGCCGGAAAGACATGAAACAAAAACTTCTATGTAGGTCTCACTTAAACCTACATTTTAGTAATTGACAGCTAGCAGAAAAAATCAACAGGAAGTTGGCAATTACCCCTTCAAAATAAAAGTTTTGTGAAAACCCGTCACCTTTCTTCAAAAGTTATCTCCTCTGAGCCCGTTTGTCGTTTCGGCTTCAAACTCGCACAGGGGAGACTTTGAACCCTTCTGATTAAAAGTATAGATCAAAGTTTTGATAAGTTTTCAGGTTTTGATTTTACGCGCCTTCAAAAAACCCCTTCGCAACTTTTCCTAAAAAATGACGTTTTTGCCTCTTTGAGCTGTAATTTGACCCACTTAAAATGCTTGTAAGTGCTAGTTAAAGCTCTGTTATGCAGACCGAAAGCCATTTATCAACAACATCCAGAATCGCCGATCTGTAATTTCACCCCCTTAACATGCTTCAAAACTCACCAAATTTTACACACATATCAGGACTGGCAAAAACTGCCATCTAATAAAAAACCAAACCCCAAAAATCTAAATTGCGCTTAACGCCCCCTAGGAAAAAACCCAGACAAAACTGCATGTAACTTCTGTTAGAAATGTCGTAGAGACATGAAATAAAAACCTCTATGCTGGTTTGACTAAGATCGGGACCCGGGACACGGCGGCGGCGGCCAACGGCGGACCCGACCAACGCTGCTTGCAGCTTTAATTATTCTTTCTTTCTTCCGCACCGATACTCGCCTATGCGCTGTATTTTGACCCACTGACCATGCCTCAAAACACACCAAATTTGACACACGCGTCGGTGAGGAGTTTCTTCCCAACATATTAGGGAGCCGAACCAGAAAAATCAAAATTGCGCAATAGCGCCCCCTAGGAAAAGACAAAAAATGGATTGCTTGTAACTTCCGGTAGGAATGTCGTAGAGACATGAAACAAAATCCTCTATGTAGACCTGACCGAGATCTAAATTCCCCATTAGAAAATCCTATACCTAAAATCAACAAAAATTTTGCAAAACCCTTTCAAAGCAAAATTTTCGCAAAAAATGCAATTTTTCCCTCTTTGAGCTGTAATTTGACCCCCTTAAAATGCTTCAAAACTCACCAAACTTGGCAGACATATCAAGACTGGCAGAAATTGCGATCTAACGAAAAAAAAAAATTATAAAACTCAAAATTGCGCTCTACAAAATTTTTTGAATGAAACATAGAAAAAACTGCTTCTAGGAAGAAAACACAGACAAAACTGCTTGTAACTTCCGGTAGGAATGTCGGAAAGACATGAAACAAAAACTTCTACGTAGGTCTTACTTAGACCTACATTTTAATAATTGACAGCTAGCAGAAAAAATCAACAGGAAGTTGGCAATTACCCCTTCAAAATAAAAGTTTTGTGAAAAAACGTCACCTTTCTTCAAAAGTTATCTCCTCTGAGCGCGTTTGTCGTTTCGGCTTCAAACTCGCTCAGGAGAGAGTTTGGACCCTTCTGAATAAAAGTATAGATCAAAGTTTTGATAAGTTGTAAGGTTTTGATTTTACGCGCCTTCAAAGACGCCTTGCGCAAAGTTTCATAAAAAATGTAATTTTTGCCTCTTTGAGCTGTAATTTGACCCCCTTAAAATGCTTCAAAACTCACCAAACTTGGCACACACATCAGGACTGGCAACAATTGCGAGCTAATAAAAAAACCAAAGCCCAAAACTCAAAATTGTGCTCTAGCGCCCCCTAGGAATACAACACAGACAAACTGCCCCTAGGAAGAAAACAAAGACAAAACTGCTTGTAACTTCCGGTAGGAATGTCGTAGAGACATGAAACAAAAACCACTATGTAGGTCTGACTTAGACCTACATTTGAATAATTGACATGCTTTGGCAAAAATCAACAGGAAGCTTGATATTTTCACTTCAATACAACAACTGCATTACTTTCACAATGCATTAAATAGTGTCACCAAGGCATCTCCGACAGTGGGGATCGGGGACAGCAACCCAAGGCGCGCTCGCACCTTCGCACCCTAATTTGACCCCCTTAACATGCTTCAAAACTCACCAAAATTGACACACACATCGGTATGGAGCGGCAGACCAACTTATTAAGCAACCAAACCCCAAAAATTAAAATTGCGCGCTAACGCCCCCTAGGAAGAGACAAAAAACAGACTGCTTGTAACTTCCATTAGGAATGTCGTAGAGACATGAAACAAAAACCTCTGTGTAGGTCTGACTTAGACCTACATTTCCAATAAAAAATGTCTATACCCAAAATCAACAGAAATTTTGCAAAAACTCATTCAAAGCAACATTTTTGAAAAAAACGCTATTTTTGCCTCTTTGAGCTGTAATTTGACCCCCTTAAAATGCTTCAAAACTCCCCAAACTTGGCACACACATCAGGACTGGCAGAAATTGTGATCTAGTGAAAAAACCAAACCTTAAAACTCAAAATTGCGCTCTATTGCAATTTTTGAATAAAACACAGAAAAAACTGCTCCTAGGAAGAGGAAACAGATAAAACTGCTTGTAACTTCTGGTAGGAATGTCGGACAGACATGAAACAAAAACCTCAATGTAGGTCTCACCTAGACCTACATTTTGATAGGTGGCATCTTTCAGTTGAAATCAACAGGAAGTTGGCAATTTCCCCTTCAAAATAAAGGTTTTGTAAAAAGCCGTCACCTTTTTCCAGACAAAACTGCTTGTAACTTCTGTTAGGAATGTCGTAGAGTGATGAAATAAAAACTTCTATGTAGGTCTGACTAAGATCGGGACTCGGGACACGGCGGCGGCGGCGGCGGCCAACGGCGGACCCGACCAACGCTGCTTGCAGCTTTAATTTATAATTGAATCAGTTGTGTATTTTTCAACAAGTTTTTAGTTATTTTTATATATTTTTTTCCAAATAGTTCAAGAAAGACCACTACAAATGAGCAATATTTTGCACTGTTATACAATTTAATAAATCAGAAACTTCTTTATCTCTTTTTTTCAAGCAGAAATGCTTTGTTCTGATTAGGGAGTACTTGAATTAAAAAAATGTTCACAGGGGGTACATCACTGAAAAAAGGTTGAGAACCACTGGTCTACATGTCCATTATGATACACACTGTATGAGGGCTTTAGCACACTTGAAAAATATTTTGGGGGGAATTGGGCCAGTTCCATTTTTTTTATAGCTTTTTGTGTAAGGTTTTAATCTGGGATGTGTTTATTTTGTCTTTAAAATATGTTGTGGGCCAATAAAAAACAGTCAATGTGCGCAGCAAACTAGTTTGTGTCCAGCAATCTAAACTCTAAAAAAAATTAATAGCAAAAGTCTTTTGAAGTATACGGTAGTGTTGCTTTAAGAACAAATCCACAGTTGAAGGAATGTGATGTTTTCAACTTCATTCCACATGTCAAGTGAAAATCTCAGCAGTGACTTGCTGTTATCAAGGGAAAATGTGAAGTATATTTTTTTTTGTTTCGTTTTGGAAGACACGCAACCTGACCTTGTGTCGCCGCAGCGGCCAATTAAGCTCCCACAGAGTATGGACGGAAATCAGCGCAGCAGCGTGATGGCTACAACCCTCTCGAGAGAAGTACACCTAAGAGACACAGCGCTCCACCAAATCTTGTATTTTATTGCGGGCACAGAGCTTTAAGTGTTTTCATTCAGCTTTTAGTACCCCTTAGAGGCATTTTCAAACTCTTTTACTCCGTCTTGTCTGCTGGTCGGTCAATATTGACTTTGCAGATGCGTGTTTTGTCCAACACTTGAGGTTTTGGTTGTGAGTGGAGTGGCCCCTGGCAGAGAGCCCGGTGTGTATCAATGGACATCAGGCATAGAGAGAACATCCTGAAGCGATAGAGAGAGTCTGTATTCGGTGTTAGAGTTCATGCACAGCCCTCCTGCATTGGAGTTATGATATCATCCATCATGCTATCTGAGAAAGGCAAACAAAAAGTGATATTGGAGATTAATAGACCTTCTAGCTTGGCCTGTTCTGAGGAAAGTACAATAGTGCAGGGTTTTTCAACCACTGTGAGATACAGTCTGATGTGCCGTGGAAGATTATGCAGTTTGATCTATTTGGGTTAAAAATATTTTTTGCAAACCAGTAATTATAATCTGCAAATAATGTGCCGTTGATGAGTGTCTGTGTTGTCTAGAGCTCGGCAGAGTAACCATGTTATACCATACCATATCAGTAGGTGGAAGCCGGTAGCTAATTGTTTTGCGGTTGTCAGGAACACGTCGTGTGAGACGACGATGGTTTGTCGGTATCACAATATGCAGACGACAGCGGGAGGCAGAAAATCTGTAGAATCAAATGTAAATCTTATTTCAAAGTGTTTTGAATTTCTTTTAAAATTTTTGTTCTGGAAAATCTAGAATAAATAATGATTTGTCTTTGTTAGAAATATAGCTTGGTCCAACTTGTTATATATTATAACAAAGTGCAGATTGGATTTTAACCTATTTAAAACATGTCATCAAAATTCTAAAATTAATCTTTAATCAGGAAAAATTACTAATGATGTTCCATAAATTCTTTTCAAATTTTTTTCAAAAAGATTTGAATTAGGTAGTTTTCTAGTCATTTTCTTCAGTTGAATTTTAAATTTTAAAGAGTTTAAACATGTTTAAAACTGTTATTTAAATTTTTTTCGGGTTTTCTCCTCTTTTAAACCGTTCAATTAAGTGTTTTTTTCATCATTTATTCTCTACAAAAAAACCTTCCGTAAAAGGAAAAAAAAAGTACGACGGAATGACAGACAGAAATACCCATTTTATATATATATATATATATATATATATATATATATATATATATATATATATATATTTGCAGTTGTCGGGAACACGTCGTGTGAGACGACGATGGTTTGTCGGTATCACAATATGCAGACGACAGCGGGAGGCAGCGTGCAGGAAAAAAGGTATCTAATGCTTAAACCAAAAATAAACAAAAAGTGAGTGCCCCTAAGAAAAGGCATTTAAGCTTAGGGATGGCTATGTAGAACGTAACTAAAACTGAACTGGCTACAAAGTGGAAAAAAAAACCAGAATGCTGGACAACAGCAAAAACTTACAGCATGTGGAGCAGAGACGGAGTACCTCCGTACATGACATGACAACAATGTCCACTTAAAAAAAGATGGCTACAACTTAAATATTCTTGATTGCTACAACAAAGCGAGAGCCTGGAATAGCGCTCAAAGGAGTTTGAGTTTGAGTTTATTTCGAACATGCAAGCATACAACATAAAACATCCCAATTTCCCATTTCTCTTTTTAACATGTTCGAAAAGGAGTAGGAAGAAGCAGAGCTTATTTAATCCTACCCCTTTTCTTTTACATAACAGTTGCAAAAACTTTTGTTCACTTCCTGTTCTCAAAGTATTCACAATGTACTCCATAAGTAATCACAATAAAAATAAATAAATAAATAATTGGTGAAGTAAGTTTTATTCCATACGATGAGATAAGTAAGATTAATTTGAGAATGAAAGAATGACTGGGTGAATAAAATCAATGTTTATCATAGTTCTTCTTTTTTGTACTTTGCAAACACTTCCAGTGTTTATCATGGTTCTTCTTTTTTGTACTTTGTAAACACTTCCTGTTTGAAGAGTTTCTTGAAGTGGATCGTATTAGTACATTGATTGATTGCATTGCTTAAAAGGAAGACATGAAACTGCAACAGCAAAAGCCACCAAAATAGGAGCCCAAGACAAAAACTAAAACACTACACACGGGAAAACACCAAAAAACTCAAAATATGTCACGGCGTGATGTGAAAGGTTGTGACAGTACACCTACTTTGAGACAAGAGCTATAGTGATGCATGGTTGGTTATGATTTAAATTCATATCCAACAATTGCGACATTGACTTTTTATTGTCTACTGCAGGAGTGTCAAAGTCAAGGCCTGTGGGCCAGACCCGGCCCGCAAATGAATGCTCTATGGCCCCTGGGATGATATTTGATTAGTATTAGAACGGCCCACAGGCCAAAGCGGCCTGCTGCTGTTTTGCACACACCAATACTCTATCACTGTTGGCACTAGGATTTTTCAAAATGAGGTCCCAGGGACCCCATTAAGTCATACTTAGACTTAGACTCCCTTTTTATTGTCATTCAAATTTGAACTTTACAGAACAAATAAGAATGACATTTCCATGCATTAGCTCATGGTGGTGCAGGATAAAATCACAGTAAGGTGCAGATATAAATGAATAGATTACTGTACAGATAAATATATTGCAATTTTGCATATGCATCCATGTTTATGGATGTATGTTGTATTGTCTTTATAATGGGGTTCTACAGTATATTTTTTGTAACCGTTTTGAAAACAAATGATAAATGTATGCATTATCCTGGTATATTTGTATATATGGTATATATGAGTTCCCCAGGGTTCGGTCCTTGGCCCTGCACTCTTCAGCATCTACATGCTGCCGCTAGGTGACATCATACGCAAATACGGTATTAGCTTTCACTGTTATGCTGATGACACCCAACTCTACATGCCCCTAAAGCTGACCAACACGCCGGATTGTAGTCAGCTGGAGGCGTGTCTTAATGAAATTAAACAATGGATGTCCGCTAACTTTTTGCAACTCAACGCCAAAAAAACGGAAATGCTGATTATCGGTCCTGCTAGACACCGAACTCTATTTAATAATACAACTCTAACATTTGACAACCAAACAATAAAACAAGGTGACTCTGTAAAAAATCTGGGTATTATCTTCGACCCAACTCTCTCCTTTGAGTCACACATTAAAAGCGTTACTAAAACGGCCTTCTTTCATCTCCGCAATATCGCTAAAATTCGCTCCATTTTGTCCACTAAAGACGCTGAGATCATTATCCATGCGTTTGTTACGTCTCGCCTCGACTACTGTAACGTATTATTTTCGGGTCTCCCCATGTCTAGCATTAAAAGATTACAGTTGGTACAAAATGCGGCTGCTAGACTTTTGACAAGAACAAGAAAGTTTGATCACATTACGCCTGTACTGGCTCACCTGCACTGTTTTCCTGTGCACTTAAGATGTGACTTTAAGGTTTTACTACTTACGTATAAAATACTACACGGTCTAGCTCCATCTTATCTTGCCGATTGTATTGTACCATATGTCCCGGCAAGAAATCTGCGTTCAAAGGACTCCGGCTTATTAGTGATTCCCAAAGCCCAAAAAAAGTCTGCGGGCTATAGAGCATTTTCCGTTCGGGCTCCAGTACTCTGGAATACCCTCCCGGTAACAGTTCGCGATGCCACCTCAGTAGAAGCATTTAAGTCTCACCTTAAAACTCATTTGTATACTCTAGCCTTTAAATAGACTCCCTTTTTAGACCAGTTGATCTGCCGTTTCTTTTCTTTTTCTTCTATGTCCCACTCTCCCGTGTGGAGGGGGTCCGGTCCGATCCGGTGGCCATGTACTGCTCGCCTGTGTATCGGCTGGGGACATCTCTGCGCTGCTGGTCCGCCTACGCTTGGGATGGTTTCCTGCTGGCTCCGCTGTGAACGGGACTCTCGCTGCTGTCTTGGATCCTCTTTGGACTGGACTCTCGCGACTGTGTTGTATCCATTGTGGATTGAACTTTCACAGTATCATGTTAGATCCGCTCGACATCCATTGCTTTCCTCCTCTCTAAGGTTCTCATAGTCATCATTGTCACCGACGTCCCACTGGGTCATTATTGTCACCAATGTCCCACTGGGTGTGAGTTTTCCTTGCCCTTATGTGGGCCTACCGAGGATGTCGTGGTGGTTTGTGCAGCCCTTTGAGACACTAGTGATTTAGGGCTATATAAGTAAACATTGATTGATTGATTGATTGATATCTCACATTCTATATTGTGTTCTAGAAAATATGTGATGCTTGTGAAGCATTGTAATGCCGGATTGGTTCTTCCAGGGATGCTTTGAAGCGATGAACACAACAAGGTAAGTTTTAAATGTATTTATTAAATAATAAAAAGGCTAGGAACAAAAACACTGGTGTAAAGAGAAGGCAAACAAAAGACGCTAGCGTGAAATCTAGGATAAAACACTAGGAAACTAAAACTTGGCTTGAGAGCACAAACGAGTAAACAACTCATCAGTATGAAAACTGGAATGAACAAGTGGCATAGCGTGAGAGCTAGCGAGAAAATACATACAGTAGAATGATGACAGTCGTCACGGTTACACGTAGGCAAATTAGGATCCGAAAATGAATAACGAAAAGGGGCGAGTTTAAATAAGGGAGAAGATTAGAAGAAAACAGGTGTGCGTAGATAACAAGGGGCAGGTGAACTAATGAGCTACCATGGTGACAGACTAAACAGGAAATAAAGACGTTAAACAACAGGGCAATACTAAAATGGAACAATAAACCAGAATATGTACAGATCCGAGCAGCGGATCGCAACAAAATAATACAAAAGAAAACAATTTATGCACATGTAAATGTATTCACTTTCTTCTTTCCTTTATGGATCTAAACTTTACCGCCGCCGGTAACTCTTTTCTATATTTTAATTGTAATATTTTCAAAATGTGTAAAGTAAAACAAAGAAAACAATCTGAAGTTGTCTTTATCTTTTAGTTTTAAAGCAATGATTTTAATAGTCCGGCCCGCGTGTGCACAGATTTTCCTCCATGCGGCCCCTGAGCTAAAATGAGTTTGACAACCCTGCTCTACTGAGTTTCATTTTTTTATGATTTCTGCCGGTGGTGTGCCTCTGGATTTTTTCAAAGAATAAAATGCGCCTTGGCTCAAAAAAAGTTGAAAAACACTGCAATAGTGAAACTGCTCGACAGAAATGACGTTGAAAGTAAAAAAGAATATGTATAAAGAGGCAAAGATCAGCAGGCTTTGTGCCAAATGAATTTCACCTGCTTTTACATCTGAAAGCCACAGAAACACCCAACAAATAGCGAATGCCGGGACTATTGCCAGGAATGGCTGAGTGTTGTTTCCCAGGCTGGGTGTTCCCTCTCTGGGTCACATTCGTGCAGCACTGGAAAATGGAGGTGATTCATTAGGGTGTGAATTTTAAAAGAGACGCAGAAAAATCTGCAACGCAATGGCGGAACGAATTTATAGTTCTACTCCACGCCAAGTGTTAGATGGATGAAACGGTGACCGATAAAACTCTCATCTATCTGTTCAACGTGTCAGTAAAAGAGGAAGGAATTAGTGACCCGACAATGTCCGAAAGGTGAAACCATTTGCCAGCTACAAAAACTAAAGCTCATTAATTAGCAGATTATAGCTGGTCTGTTTAATCTGTACAATAACAACAACAAGAAGAATTCACATACCAGACAATGTCTTGAACAGGAACAATGTCTTTGCTGTCGTCAATGCAGGTTGCCTGGCAACAGATCTTACATGTACTTGAACAAATCAGCTTATTCTATCAGAATATCCTTTTTTTTCCAAATAAACCACCTTTAACATCGATAAATATATCCTGAAATACTGTTACAACATGTAGTATCGGTGTCATACATATTATTCTTTACACCGTTGAAGATAAAAAGGGTTAAAAAAAACAACGTAAGTACGCTCTCAAGAGATCCTTTAAATATTCTCGCTCATTTGTCCACACACAAAAAAATTATTTTCCCCACAAATTGCTGTCACATCATTCCATGATATACATGTTTTTTTGAACTTTAAAAATGTCAATCTATCATGTCAAAACTTTTACAGCTTAAAACACACACACACACACACACACACACACACACACACACACACACACACACACACACACACACACACACACACACACACACACACACACACACGTTCATGTAGTTGTGACCTTCTTCAGACCTCCGAAAAATACCTCGTTAGGAGCACCCTTTTTTACAACATTAATAAAATATACATACTATGCAAATATAAACTAGCTTGTTGTGAAAAATGAGCTGGAATTTCACAAGAAAAAGGTCACAATTTCACAAGAATTTTGGCAGTACTATAATAAGTCGTATTTTTCCTTTTCGCAAGTGTGGCGGCCCGTACGGGGATTGAACCTGCGACCTTGGCGTTATCAGCACCACCATCCTGTTCGTGACGGCAATTTTATGTGGAATCTTAAACAAGAACAATAGAGAGTTTGTTACAACAGTTTTATTTACTCATAAATAGATGGTACAAAGTTGAATTGAATTGATATGTTTACACAGGGCTTCACGGTGGCAGAGGGGTTAGTGCGTCTGCCTCACAATACGAAGGTCCTGCAGTCCTGGGTTCAAATCCAGGCTCGGGATCTTTCTGTGTGGAGTTTGCATGTTCTCCCCGTGAATGCGTGGGTTCCCTCCGGGTACTCCGGCTTCCTCCCACTTCCAAAGACATGCACCTGGGGATAGGTTGATTGGCAACACCAAATAAGCCCTAGTGTGTGAATGTGAGTGTGAATGTTGTCTGTCTATCTGTGTTGGCCCTGCGATGAGGTGGCAACTTGTCCAGGGTGTACCCCGCCTTCCGCCCGATTGTAGCTGAGATAGGCGCCAGCGCCCCCCGCAACCCCGAAAGGGAATAAGCGGTAGAAAATGGATGGATGGATGGATGGATGTTTACACAGACAATGTCTCCGGAGATGAAAGAAGGTGCGCTCCCGTGAAGGAATTAAGAAAGAGTGCACACCAGGCTTGGTCTTCCCTTCTTATTTATACACTCCCTGATGGCCTGATTGTAGTACAACAACCCATGTAACTGTCCAATGTTCAACTATCACCCCACAACAGAACTAGCACTCGGTCAGGGTGACTTGACCTTTTATGTCGTGTCCCTCCCAATGCATTCAGTTTAGAGGTAACCCCAGGACAGAAATTTTCCACTACACAAGTCAAAATCTTACAGGAAAAACTGAACATTGAAAAAATTTTCAGTTTTTCTTGTAAGATTTTACTCAAAAACAGTCGCAATTTCACATGAAAGGCTTAAAATGTTGGCAACTTTATGAAAAAAGTCGTCATTTTACTCAACAAAAGTCACAATTTTAAAACAAAACTTGAACATTTTGCCAATATTATAATAATAATCTGGATTTTTACTTGGCAAAATGATGACAAAAGTCACAGTTTTACTCAAAAAATGTTCGCTATTTGACGAGAACAACAAAAAAATTGGCAATATTGTGATAAAAGTCTGAATTTTATGACGAATGTCATCATTCTGCATTGAAAAGTAAAATTTTGAGAGAAGATTTAGCAATATTACAGAAACAGATAGAATATGAGAAATTGTTCCCAATTTTATAAGAAAAAAGACAACACATTGTGAGAAAAAGATTGCTTTTTAAAAAATGTTTTGTTTGTAATTGTTTTTTAATCCCCATTATTTACTTCAAGTTATTACAGTATGTCTCTATATACATATTTATTTTATGTTTATTATTTTGGCCAAAGGGGGCACATTTCAATTTCTCACATACACGTGTTATTACATATGTTGGCCAGAGGGGGAGCACTTCAAATTTTTACACACACTTGTTAGTTCATATGTTGACCTCCTTTTTGAGACCACTCTAATTTTGATAGGTTTCCCCACCAGGGGTACAAATGAGACCTTCTCTCTTACAGTGTTTTTAAACCTTTTTTTGAGTCAAAGCACATTTTTTGCGTTGAAAAAATCCAGAGGCACACCACCAGCAGAAATATGAAACATCGTTGTCGCAATTGTTGGATATGAATTTATACCATAACCAATCATGCATCAATATAGCTCTTGTCTCAAAGTAGGTGTACTGTCAAGACCTGGCATGTCACGCCTTGACTTATTTTTAGTTTTTTGCTGTTTTCCTGTCTGTAGTGTTTTAGTTCTTGTCTTGAGCTCCTATTTTGGTGTCTTTTTCTCTTTCGTTTGGTATTTTCCTTAAGCAGTTTTATGTCTTCCTCTGAGCGATATTTCAGTTGTTTTTCTCCTTCTTTGTGAGGACATTCTTGATTGTCATATCATGTTCGGATGTACTTTGTGGACGCCGTCTTTGCTCCACAGTAAGTCTTTGCTGTCGTCCCGCATTCTGTTTTGGTGTACTTTGTAGCCAGTTCAGTCTTAGTTTTGTTCTGCATAGCCTTCCCTCAGCTTAAATGCCTTTTCTTAGGGGGATTCATCTTTTGTTTATTTTTGGTTTAAGCATTAGATACCTTTTTACCTGCATGCTGCCTCTCGCTGTTTCCGACATCTACAAATTAATTAGCTACCGGCTGCCACCTACTGATATGGAAGAGTATTACACGGTTACTCTCCAGAGCTCTAGACAGCTCTAGACAGCACCGACACTCAACAACAACACATCTTTTGCAGACTATAATTATTGGTTAGCAAAAAATATTTTTAACCCAAATAGGTGAAATTTGATAATCTCCCACGGCACACCAGACTGCATCTCACGGCACACTACTGTTGTTGAAAAAACTGCCCTAAACCACCTACTCTGGCTCCTTTCAATGTGGAGAATGATCGACTTTACTCTTAAAGGCCTACTAAAATTAGATTTTCTTATTCAAACAGGGAGAGGAGGTCCATTCTCGGTGTCATACTTGATCATTTAGCGATAATGCCATATTTTTGCTGAAAGGATTTAGTAGAGGACATCGACGATAAAGTTCTCAACTTTTGGTCGCTCATAAAAAAGCCTTGCCTGTACCGGAAGTCGCGGACGATGTGCGCGTGACGTCACCGGTTGTGGAGCTCCTCACATCCTCACATTGTTTACAATCATAGCCACCAGCAGCGAGAGCGATTCGGAGCGAGAAAGCAACCATTTCCCCATTCATTTGAGCGAGGATGAAAGATTCGTGGATGAGGATAGTGAGAGTGAAGGATTACAACAAAAAAAAAGACGAAGGCAGTTGGAGCGATTCAGATGTTATTAGACACATTTACTAGGATAATTCTGGAAAATCCCTTATCTGCTTATTGTGTTACTAGTTTTTTAGTGAGATTATATGGTACCTGAAAGTCGGAGGGGTGTGGCCACGGGTGTGGTGACCGCCAGTGTCTCCGGTGAGAGGAGGTAATAGTCTGCATCTGCAGGAGGACGCAAGCTCGGCTCATGTCTACGGTAAGAGCCGATTTATTAGCACAATCTTCTCACCAAAACCTGCCGGTTGACATGTGGTCGGGAACCAGGTTCGCTTGACCGCTCTGTTCCACAGTAAAGCTTCACCTTCGGGAATGTAACCAAGGAAACACCGGCTATGTTTGTGTTGCTAAAGGCAGCTACAATACACCGCTTCCCACCTACATCTTTCTTCTTTGTAGTCTCCATTATTTATTGAACAAATTGCAAAAGATTCAGCAACACAGATGTCCAGAATACTGTGTAATTATGCGATTAAGGCAGAATACTTATAGCTTGGATCAAGCTGGAAGAACATGTCCGCTACCACCGGTGACGTCAAAGGCACGCGTCATCATATCGCGACGTTTTCAACAGGATACTTCGCAGGAAATTTAAAATTGCAATTTAGTAAACTAAAAAAGGCCGTATTGGCATGTGTGGCAATGTTAATATTTCATCTTTGATATATAAATGATCAGACTGCGTGGTTGGAATTAGTGGGTTTCAGTAGGCCTTTAATTCCTGTCGAATGGTAGAGCTTCTCACAGTCGCCTTGTCTCTAAGGGACTGCCAGGCCCCCCGACGGATGAAACGTTACCATTTCGGCCTCTATGTCACGACGTTAACACGTATTTGAACACAAAAATACTTCTGACCACTAAGTTACTGCTAAAACATGAACTTTTATTTAGAGCAAGTGATGAAAAGTCCATTGTTCTTGGCTTCAATGGCAACATGGGTGTGAGTGAATGCAAGGCGCCGACTAGTAGTAAGTGGTTAAGGGGCGCCGGAAGTTGGCAGACAGGTCAGCATTCCTGTTCTGTGAACGGGATTGTGCTGAAAATCTGTATTTCCCCTCTGGGATTTAGAAAGCATTTCTGATTCTGTATAAAAAAAGGCAAGGGGGGGTTAGAGACAAATCCTGTTGCACAGACGAACAAATCGTCCACGGCAGAAGTGTCGCAAAAGTCACAAGTAAAAAGAGGGTCCCTGCTTCACACATGTAAAAAATACGGTCACATACATTCTTTTTTTTTTTTTACACACACGCCAATCGAAACACGGATAGACAAATCATGAGACAACTTAAAACACACACATCGGGATTTGATTAGACACACAGAGTGATATACAGACAAACATAAGTACGCAGTAGTGTTGTTCTGATACCAATATTTTGGTAACAGTACTAAATTATTTCAATACTGTTTGGTACTTTTCGGTACTTTTCTAAATAAAGGGGGTCACAAAAAAATTGATTTTGTGGCTTTATTTTAACAAAAAATCTTAGGGTACATTAAACATGTTTCTTATTGTAAGTTTGTCCTTAAATAAAATAGTGAACATACAAGACAATTTGTCTTCTATCAGTAAGTAAGCAAACAAAGGCTCCTAATTTAGTCTGCTGACATACGCAGTAAGATTTTTCTGTCATTTTCTATTCTATTATTTTGTCGAAATAAAGGACAAATGGTAGAAAACGAATTATTAGTCTACTTTTACATTTACTGTTAATATCTGCTTACTTTCTCTTTTAACATGTTCTATCTGCACTTCTGTTAAAATGTAATAATCACTTATTCTTCTGCTGTTTGGATACTTTTGGATGATACCACACATTTAGGTATCAATCCGATACCAAGTCATTACAGAATCATATATTGGTCATATTCAACGTCCCCATGTGTCCAGGGACATATTTCCTGAGTTTATAAACATAATATACATTTTTAAAAAACGAAAGAAGATGGTGTGATACAAAAAATATTGCCATAATCATAGTATCGCTCCTGTACTTGGTATCATTACTGTTGATGCCAGGTGTAGATCCACCAATGGCGTTTGTTTACATTGTGACGCCGGTGAGCTACGGTGTGTTGTGAAGCATGTTTAGCTATCCCTCGTCCTGCAGGGATGATACGTGTAAGAAACTACTTTATTTGTCACCATGGAGGCGAGGATTAGTCATTTAGAAGTAGCTAAAACACTGCCGACAGCGGCTGAACTTTAGACGTTAGGTAGCTAACTAACCATGTCCTAAAGCACCTCTTCCTAAGGGCGTTATAACTTCACCATTGTCGTTAGTTTTTAAGCCAAAATGTGTCCATTCTCCCTTTTCTTACCATGAATTGATTAAGTTGAAAAACTTATTCGGGTGTTACCATTTAGTGGTCAATTGTACGGAATATGTACTGTACTGTGCAATCTACTAATAAAAGTATCAATCAATCAATCTGTCTACACATTGTGTATGCTTGTAAGTACTCCGTGATTGTGTGCCACCGAACATGCTCGTCTGCTCGTAAACCAGTAATGACACGACGTGATGACGACGGAGGCGCGGGGAATGGTGGACAGTTACTTTTCAGAGGCGGTATAGTACCGAAAATTATTCATTATTATCGCAGTACTACACTAATACCAGTGTACCGTACAACCCTAGTATTATAACCCCATCAAGTCACCCAGCAGCTATGAAATTAAAAAATTATATTGCTTAATTTACAATATGCTTACTATTTTTATATGTATGTTGACAAGTACAACCATTAGTGCACAATTGCCAGTTTGGATGTCCTTTCAGGACGTACTAAAAACAACTCTCGTTTTGATAAATCACACTCTGTGCACTAAGTACCGTAATTTTCGGACTATAAGTGGCAGTTTTTTTCATAGTTTGGCTGGGAGTGCGACTTATACTCAGAAGCGACTTACGTGTGAAATTATTAACACATTAAAGTAAAATATCAAATATTATTATTTAGCTCATTTACGTAGGAGACTAGATGTATAAGATTTCATCGGATTTATCGATTAGGAGTGACAGATTGTTTGGTAAACGTATAGTATGTTCTATTTGGCCCTGCGATGAGGTGGCGACTTGTCCAGGGTGTACCCTGCCTTCCGCCCGATTGTAGCTGAGATAGGCGCCAGCGCCCCCCGCGACCCCGAAAGGGAATAAGCGGTAGAAATGGATGTTCTATTTGTTATAGTTATTTGAATGACTCTTACCATAATATGTTACGTTAACATACCAGGCACCTTCTCAGTTGGTTATTTATGCGTCATATAAGGTACACTTATTCAACCTGTTCTTCACTATTCTTTATTTATTTTAAATTGCCTTTCAAATGCCTATTCTTGGTGTTGTGTTTTATCAAATAAATGTCCCCCAAAAATGCGACATACTCCAGTGCGACCTATATATGTTTTTTTTCTTCTTTATTATGCATTTTCGGCAGGTGCGATTTATAATCCGGAGCGACTTAAACTCCGAAAAATACGGTGCGTTTGTACAATGCATTTTCACATGACAGTATTGTAAGCGTTGTGATGAACAGCACACAGTATATTCTGCATATTCATGAACACAGAAACGCTAAATGAATTGTGCTCACTATTTTTCTCATTTAAGAGATACAATCCTCTCTTCACAAGCTTTGTAGATCAACTTTGCATGTGATATCAAGATTTCATATGTTCTAATACAGGGGTCACCAACGCGGTGCCCGCGGGCACCAGGTGGCCCGTAAGGACCAGATGAGTAGCCCGCTGGCCTGTTCTAAAAAAAAGCTCAAATAGCAGCACTTACCAGTGAGCTGCCTCTATTTTTTAAATTTTATTTATTTACTAGCAAGCTGGTCTCCCTCTGCTCGACATTTTTAATTCTAAGAGAGACAAAACTCAAATAAAATTTGAAAATCCAAGAAAATATTTTAAAGACTTGGTCTTCATTTGTTTAAATAAATTCTTTTTTTTTTTTTTACTTTTAGAAAGACAATTTTAGAGAAAAAAATACAACCTTAAAAATGATTTTAGGATTTTTAAACACATATACCTTTTTACCTTTTAAATTCCTTCCTCTTCTTTCCTGACAATTTAAATCAATGTTCAGCTATTTTTTTTTAATTGTAATGAATAATAAATACAATTTAATTTAATTCTTCATTTTAGCTTCTGTTTTTTCGACAAAGAATATTTGTGAAATATTTCTTCAAACTTATTATGATTAAAATTCAAAAAGATTATTCTTGCAAATCTAGAAAATCTGCCGAATCAAATTTAAATCTTATTTCAAAGTCTTTTGAATTTCTTTTAAAATTTTTGTTCTGGAAAATCTAGAGGAAATAATGATTTGTCTTTGTTAGAAATATAGCTTGGTCCAACTTGTTATATATTATAACAAGTGCAGATTGGATTTTAACCTATTTAAAACATGTCATCAAAATTCTAAAATTAATCTTTCATCAGGAAAAATTACTAATGATGTTCCATAAATTCTTTTTTTAATTTTTTTCAAAAAGATTTGAATTAGCTAGTTTTCTATTCATTTTCTTCGGTTGAATTTTAAATTTTAAAGAGTCGAAATTGAAGATAAATATGTTTAAAAATTGTATTTAAATTTTTTTCGTGTTTTCTCCTCTTTTAAACCGTTCAATTAAAAAATCTTCCGTAAAAGGAAAAAAAAGTACGACGGAACGACAGACAGAAATACCCAATTTATATATATATATATATATATATATATATATATATATATATATATATATATATATATATATATATATATATTAAAGATAAATTGAGCAAATTGGCTATTTCTGGCAATTTATTTAAGTGTGTATCAAACTGGTAGCCCTTTGCATTAATCAGTACCCAAGAAGTAGCTCTTGGTTTCAAAAAGGTTGGTGACCCCTGTTCTAATACATACAAACTTTTCATAGATCAGACCCAAATTGTCCTAAAGATGATGATAAATAGGCTCTATATTTAGTTCTATATGAAAACAGGCTATCTACAATCTAGGTGTAACTTTGCTAACCAATATTGATTTTTTTTATGTTGTGAGTAAAGGTTAGATTTTTCAGTTATATTTCCAAAGCCGTCGTTTTCTGCCTCGATGTTCAGAATGGCAGTAAATCGCTCTACTTTGTCTCCATGGCGTCTGCACCTAACCAACAACAATGCGATAATCAACAGCGCAACACGACCTGGGACGACCCCAGATTTATTTTGCTGAAGTCCTGACAGTCGGTCACTAAATTTTGCTCGTGCATTCCTGTGGTATTAAGACACTCATGAATCCCTGGCAGGGATTACCCTGTCTTGTTTTCTCTGCCGTGTCCCAGCCCTGTTCATGGAGGTGAGGAGAAGTTCAAGCGCACCAAATCAGATATCTGCAGGAGCATCTTGATCTTCCACATGCACGCTGGTGTTTTACTACATTATTTTAATTGTTTAACAACATACGATTCAAGCTTCACACCGTGGAATGATTAGCCAATGTAATTAAATAAAGAGCACTAGCAGACACGTAGTTGTAATTTAATGTCTTTAAGGTGGTGCCGTCGCCCTATATGATTATTATAATAAATACCAGATGAAAAATGAATTTTTTGGGCCATTCGTGCCAAGTCTTGTCTTGTTTCTAGGTGGATTTACTGATGCATTGGCGTTTTAATGTGAAATATTTATAATACAGCGCTTATCACATGCCAGGGAAACTACCGAACTGCCTCTTCTTCTTGTCCATCTCCTTAAACATCGATTTTTTCCCCTTACAATCCCAACACAACTGCAGAGACCACAAATAGCCAAATAATTATAGTGTCACTCCTCAAATGCAATTGTAGCAAGCAAGCAATCGTCAACATAAGTACTCATTGTTTACATGGCCTGTTGTTGCTAGGCAGGATCCACAGTGCACAATTATATTTGTGTGTGTGTGTGTGTGTGTGAGAGTGTGTTCTTGAATTTCTAACCTTCTTGAGATATCAACAAGAAAAAATATCTTCCATATAAGGAACAATTTAGGACCGAAATCATGGTCCCAATACGGAAAAGCATTGCATCGAATAGAAAATGTCTCATTTGCACCCCTGGTGGTTAAATCTATCAAAATTAGGGTGGTCCCAAAAAGGAGGGATTTTTTAAATCGAATGTGTGTTGATTTTAAAAGTGGTCCCCCTCTGGTCAACATATGAAATAACAAGTGTGTGTAAAAAATGTAAATGCGCCCCCTTTAGCCATAATTAATAAAAAAATAACATAAAAAAATTAAAATAAAAAAAAATAACATATATATATATATATATATATATATATATATATATATAAGTATACAGAGACATACTGTAATAATTTGAAGTTAATAATGAAGAATAAAAACCAATAACAAACAAACAAATTGTATTGGGAACAATTCCTCACATACTTTCTGTTTCTGTAATATTGCAATATTTTCTCGTAAATTTATGATTGACATTTGTCATAAAAAATGTATCACAATATCGCCAATTTTTTTGTTGTCCTTGTAAAATAGTGACATTTTTTGAGGTAAAATTTTGACTTAATTTTCCCAAGTAAAATTTCCGATTATCATTATAAGATTGCCAAAAAAATGTAAGTTTTCTAATAAAATTGTGACTTTTGTCGAGTAAAATTAAGAATATTTTCATAAAATTGCCAAAACGTTAGCTTATCTTGTAAAATTGCGACTGTTGTTGAGTACAATTCCCACTTTTATCATCATATTGCACAAATGTTCAGTTTTTCTTGTAAGACGTTGACTTGCGTTAAGTAAATCTACGACTTTTGTTATAATACTGCAAAAATTCCAAGTTTTTCTTGTGAAACTGTGACCTTTTTTATATTTGCATAGTATATATATTATTAATGTTGTAATTAAAAATCTTTATAAAAGGGTGGTTCTAAAGAGGGAGGCATTTTTTGGAGGTCTCAAGAAGGTAAGAAATACAAGAATGTGTGTGCGTGTGTGTTTGCATGTGTGTGTGTGCGTTTGTGTGTGCGTGTGTGTGTGTGTGTGTGTGTGTGTGTGTGTGTGTGTGTGTGTGTGCACGCATTCAAAAACAGTCACAATTTATTTTTCTGTTAACGAGTTCCCACAAACTGTCATCTACAGAACTGGAGCCCATTTCCCCACATAGACAGTGTGGATAAAAGAATGTGAAATTATTATTTGGATGACTTAATGGCTTGTTTTTGTCGCCCTGGTCCATGATTACTTCAAAACTGAATTACGAAGAATCGATATTTTCGGGTTTCCTCGCTCTTCCATCTCCTCTTCTATAGACACAATAGCCTGTTTCCTCATGCTCTTTCAGCATCTCCTTCTTGAGGAAAGCATCAGTAGAAGAGGACTCAAAACAGAATACCAATGGGTCACCCTTATTTTTGGTCGTTTTTGAGCATCGTGGCTGTACTGTGTCCTCAGTTTTTCCACAAATTCTGACTCAGTCTTTCTCCCTTTGAGGATGCTCCTGATTTTCAAGATCGCATTTGGCTTGAGTTTTTAATTATTTTTTTTTACATTCAAACCAATACCAGACTTAATTAAAGGATGGCTGCAAAATTACACTCCTGCTTGGTTCGTCCAATTTTGCAAGAGTCCATTTGACAGGAGAGATCCATTACTCCAAAAATTGCCATCCATCCATCCATCCATCCATTTCCTACCGCTTGTCCCTTTCGGGGTTGCGGGGGCTGCTGGAGCCTACCTCAGCTGTATTCGGGCGTAAGGCGGTGTACACCCTGTACAAGTCGCTACCTCATCACAGGGCCAACACAGATAGACAGACAACATTCACACTCACATTCACACACTAGGGCCATTTTAGTGTTGCCAATCAACCTATCCCCAGGTGCATGTCTTTGGAGGTGGGAGGAAGCCGGAGTACCTGGAGGAAACCCACGCATTCAAGGGGAGAACATGCAAACTCCACACAGAAAGACCCCGAGCCCAGGATTGAACTAAGGACCTTTGCATTGCTAGGCACATGCACTAACCCCTGTCCCACCGTGTTGCCCTCAAATATTGCCATTATTTGAACATCCATTTAGTTGTATAGCTACAATCTGCAGAAATGCCTCTGGCAGCCACATTTGATCATTCCTTCCAATTCTAAAAGATTGCGTTTTAGGATAAGGATGCCAAAACAGGTGGTTTAGCTCGGTTGGTAGAGTGGCCGTGCCAGCAACTGGAGGTTTGCAGGTTCGATTCCCACTTCCGCCATCCCAGTCACTGCCGTTGTGTCCTTGGGCAAGACACTTTACCCACCTGCTCCCAGTGCCACCCACACTGGTTTGAATGTAATTTAGATATTGGGTTTCACTATGTAAAGCGCTTTGAGTCACTAGAGAAAAAGCGCTATGTAAATATAATTCACTTCACTTCACTTCACAAACATGTGACAGGTGACGTAAGCAAATTGAGGATTGGACGTTCCAAAATGTGCTGACGCCCGTTTGAAAACGAGCCTAAAATCGTTGTATCTATTTGGGGGTCGGAATTTTGACAGCATTTTTAGGTCCAGAACTATGAAAGTACCGATGTTGTCACCATTAGAGGATACCTCTTTGGCCAGGTCCATACAAACACAGATACTTAATAAACACACACTTATCTCTGCGTTTAGACCTCTTGTCCACACGCAGACGTATACTTTTTTTTTTTAAATGCAGATTTTTACAAACGCTGGCCAAAGTGTAGAGACCCAAAAAATCTCCGTTTAGCACAGTGTTTTAAAACCACGTGAGATATTGTCTGGTGTGGCGTGGGAATTTATGCAACTTCACCTAATTGGTCCCAAAATATTATTTGCAAATCAGTAATTATAATCTCCAAATAATGTGCCGTTATCTTGTGCCAGTACTGTGTAGAACTTGGCAGGGTAATCATGGAATACTCCATATCAGTAGGTGGCAGCAGGTTGTTCAATGCTTTGTAGAAGTCGGAATGCGTCGAGGATGGTCTGTCATGGTCTTAATATGCAGAGCACAGCGGGAGACAGCGTGCAGGTAAAAAGGTATGTAAAGCTTAAACCAAAAATTAAAAAAAGGCAAGTCCTGCTAGGAAAAGGCACTGAAGCGGAAGGATGGCTATGCCAAACAAAAGTAAAACTGAATTCCTTACAAAGTAAACAAAAACAGAATGCTGGACAACAGCAAAAACTTACACCATGTGGAGCAGAGACAGCGTCCACAAAGTACAAACCCAGTTTCCATATGAGTTGGGAAATTGTGTTAGATGTAAATATTAACTGAATACAATGATTTGCAAATCCTTTTCAACCCATATTCAATTAAATGCACTACAAAGACAAGATATTGATGTTCAAACTCATAAACTTTTTTTTTTTTTGGGCAAAAAATAATTAACTTAGAATTTCATGGCTGCAACCCGTGCCAAAGTAGTTGGGAAAGAGCATGTTCACCACTGAGTTACACCACTTTTACTTTTAACAACACTCAATAAACATTTGGGAACTTAGGGAACTAATTGTTGAAGCTTTGAAAGTGGAATTCTTTCCCATTTTTGTTTTATGTAGAGCTTCAGTCGTTCAACAGTCCGGGGTCTCCGCTGTCGTGTTTTACGCTTCATAATGTGGCACACTTTCTCGATGGGAGACAGGTCTGGACTGCAGGCGGGCCAGGAAAGTACCCCGACTCTTTTTTTACGAAGCCACGCTGTTTTAACACGTGCTGAATGTGGCTTTGCATTGTCTTGCTGAAATAAGCAGGGAAAAAGACGGCGCTTAGATGGCAGCATATGTTGTTCCGAAACCTGTATGTACCTTTCAACATTAATGGTGCCTTCACAGATGTGTAAGTAACCCATGCATTGGGCACTAATGCACCCCCATACCATCACAGATGCTGGCTTTTGAACTTTGCATCGATAACGGTCTGGATGGTTCGCTTCCCCTTTGGTCCGGATGACACGATGTCGAATATTTCCAAAAACAATTTGAAATGTGGACTTGTCAGACCATAGAACACTTTTCCACTTTGCATCAGTCCATTTTAGATGATTTCGGGCCCAGAGAAGCCGGCAGCGTTTCTGGATGTTGTTGATAAGTGGCTTTCGCTTCGCAAAGTAGAGCTTTAACTTGCACTTACAGTTGTAGCGACGAACTGTATTTAGTGACAGTGGTTTTCTGAAGTGTTCCTGAGCCCATGTGGTGATATCCTTTAGAGATTGATGTCGGTTTTTGATACAGTGCCATCTGAGATGGCATGGATTGAAGGTCACGGTCATTCAATGTTGGTTTCCGGCCATGCCACTTATGTGGAGTGATTTCTCCGGATTCTCTGAACTTTTTGATATTATGGACCGTAGATGTTGAAATCCCTAAATTTCTTGCAATTGCACTTTGAGAAACGTTGTTCTTAAACTGTTTGACTATTTGGTCATGCAGTTGTGGACAAAGGGGTGTACCTCGCCCCATCCTTTCTTCCGAAAGACTGAACATTTTTTGGGAAGCTGCTTTTATACCCAATCATGGCACCCACCTGTTACCAATTATTCTTCAGACCTGTGGGATGTTCCAAATAAGTGTTTGAAGAGCATTCCTCAACTTTATCAGTATTTATTGCCACCTTTCCCAACTTCTTTGTCACGTGTTGCTGGCATCAAATTCTAAAGTTAATGATTATTTGCAAAAAAAAAAAAGTTTATCAGTTTGAACATCAAATATGTTGTCTTTGTAGCATATTCAACTGAATATGGGTTGAACATGATTTGCAAATCATTGTAGTCCGTTTATATTTACATCTAACACAATTTCCCAACTCATATGGAAACGGGGTTTGTAAAAAAAATATATTAGGTATAAAGCAAGTTCAAGTATCATTGGAAAATTTTCACCTTGTTCCGGCCTTGGCGTGCTGCCTGCCTTGGCACGCATATACAGGACTGTCTCAGAAAATTAAAATATTGTGATGAAGTCCTTTATTTTCTGTAATGCAATTAAAAACATGAAAATGTCATACATTCTGGATTCATTACACATCAACTGAAATATTGCAAGCCTTTTATTAAGGTAATATTGTTGATTATGGCATACAGCTTAAAGGCCTACTGAAACCCACTACTAGCCACCACGCAGGCCCAATAATGCAAATGAGCTAAAAGCCGCTATTGAAGCATCCTGGGCATCCATAACACCTCAGCAATGCCACAGGCCGATTGCCTCCTTGCCACGCCGTATTGATCAATCAATGTTTATTTATGTAGCCCCAAATCACAAATGTCTCAAAGGACTGCACAAATCATTACGACTACAACATCCTCGGAAGAACCCACAAAAGGGCAAGGAAAACTCACACCCAGTGGGCAGGGAGAATTCACATCCAGTGGGACGCCAGTGACAATGCTGACTATGAGAAACCTTGGAGAGGACCTCAGATGTGGGCAACCCCCCCCCCACCACCCCTCTAGGGGACCGAAAGCAATGGATGTCGAGCGGGTCTAACATGATGCTGTAAAAGTTCAATACATAGTGGCTCCAACACAGCCGCGAGAGTTCAGTTCAAAGCGGATCCAAGACAGCAGCGAGAGTCCTGTCCACAGGAGACCAACTCAAGCGGAGGCGGATCAGCAGCGCAGAGATGTCCCCAATCGATACAGGCGAGCGGTCCATCCTGGGTCCCGACGAGCGGTCCATCCTGGGTCTCGACTCTGGACAGCCAGTACTTCATCCATGGTCATCGGACCGGACCCCCTCCACAAGGGAGTGGGGGACATAGGAGAAAGAAAAGAAGCGGCAGATCAACTGGTCTAAAAAGGAGGTCTATTTAAAGGCTAGAGTATACAGATGAGTTTTAAGGTGAGACTTAAATGCTTCTACTGAGGTAGCATCTCGAACTGTTACCGGGAGGGCATTCCAGAGTACTGGAGCCCGAACGGAAAACGCTCTATAGCCCGCAGACTTTTTTTGGGCTCTAGGAATCACTAATAAGCCGGAGTCTTTTGAACGCAGATTTCTTGCCGGGACATACGGTACAATACAATCGGCAAGATAGGCTGGAGCTAGACCGTGTAGTATTTTATACGTAAGTAGTAAAACCTTAAAGTCACATCTTAAGTGCACAGGAAGCCAATGCAGGTGAGCCAGTACAGGCGTAATGTGATCAAACTTTCTTGTTCTTGTCAAAAGTCTAGCAGCCGCATTTTGTACCAACTGTAATCTTTTAATGCTAGACATGGGGATTGATGCAGTAATCCGTGCAAAAGGATTCCCAACCAAGTACTGAGTCCATTAATTGACACTTTCAAATGTTTGATTTACTTTTGCTGTTTTAAATCATTTTTTTTACTTGGTCTGAGGAAATATTCTAATTTTTTGAGATAGGATTTTTGAGTTTTCTTAAGCTGTATGCCATAATCAGCAATATTAAAATAATAAAAGGCTTGCAATATTTCAGTTGATGTGTAATGAATGTGTTTAGTTGCATTACAGAAAATAAAGGACTTCATCACAATATTCTAATTTTCCGAGACAGTCCTGTATGTGTCCTCTTTTTGGGATTTCAGAATATGGTCAGCCTACCGAAACGCAGAGATACGTATGCGTTTATTAAGTGTCTGTGTTCGCGTGGACATGGCCTGAGAAGCAACAAGTAGCAGGATTAGGTACTGGCTAATTTGTGTGTGGATTTATGTTTCATGAGGGACTGTGTGATGCTACGTTGGGTGGAATTCCAAAAGTTGAAGGTGTCAGGGAAGTGCAGATGTGAAGGTTACAGAGGTGTGACTCCTTCTTTTCCTCATCAGTCATTCCCGAGGTGCACATCATGTCCAGATGTTTTTGCACATCAGGGTGCAGGCGGTGGTACATCTTACCTTCCTCCCAACGTTACTCTTCGGGAATGTCGAAGCCAAGAGTTCACCGTCAGTGAGTTAGAAGTCAACACAACGTGCTGATTTATAAATATACATTTCCCATATGAAATCCTCATGTTATGACGCGCCGTCTGTTAAGTCAGCCTTGACCTCGCTTGAGTTATTTGAGCACTCCTGCTTTTTTTTTTATTTTACAAGTCGTCCCAGCAGAGCAACACTCGGGGTCGACGGCGCAAACTTTCAACACGACGGCAACATCACGCCGAGGCTCAACTGTGACCCCAAACGCCTGAGGGCAAAGCCGACGTTAAAAGACAAAGTTTGCACACAACTGCTAAAAAATTTCATTTCTCATGCAGCACTCTTTTAAAAACTGAGACCCCACGTCTGTTACCGCGGTGACGACTTCACCCTGAAATCATAACTGTCACTTTCCCCCACGAACATCTGTCATGTGTTGTGTGTCAAATATAAAAGAGACAGATGCAAACCGCATAACGCTTCCACGTATGGAGAGGCGGTGCAAGTAAATAAATAACGGTCTTGTGGTAGCGCTACTTTTTGTTCGTCTCCATTTTTGAATACTGCTCAGGATGTTTAGACATACTGAAAATGACAAGAGAAACACGGTGGAGAAAGTCAGTAATGGGTGTAGACGTGTAAACCTACAAAAAGATAACAAATGAGACCATCTCCAGCAGATGAAGCTGTGGCAAAAAAAACAAAACGGTTGGTACTCTTCCTGGTATCATTATGCACTTTATAATTAATACAGAGAAGTGATTAGTTTTGAATAAACACCACAATCTGTAAATTTGTTTTAGATATATTTGACATGACTTAACTTTTTACTGAAAAAATTAAATCTAAATGCAATGATCATGCCACCTCTTACCTACTAGTGTTGTCCCGATACCAATATTTTGGTACGGGTACCGGTACTAAAATTATATTGATACTTTTCTGTACTTTTCTAAATAAAGGGGACCACAAAAAATAGAATTATTGGCTTTACTTCAACAAAAAATCTTAGGGTACATTAAAGACATGTTTCTTATTGCAAGTTTGTCCTTAAATAAAATAGTGAACATACAAAACAACTTGTCTTATATTAGTAAGTAAGCAAACCAAGGCTCCTAATTAGTCTGCTGACATATGCAGTGACATATTGTGTCATTTTCCATTCTATTATTTTGTCAAAATTATTAAGGACAAGTGGTAGAAATTTAATTATTACTCTACTTGTTAATTTCCCGTAATATCTGCTTACTTTGTATTTTAACATATTCTATCTACACTTCTGTTAAAATGTAACAATCACTTATTTTTCTGTTGTTTGATACTTTACATTAGTTTTGGATGATACCACAAATTGAAGTATCAATCCGATACCAAGTCGTTACAGGATTATACATTGGTCATATTCAATGTTCTCATGTGTCAAAGGACGTATTTCCGGAGTTTATAAACATAATCTAAATTTAAAAAAAAGAAAGAAGATGTTGTGATGCCAAAAAATAGACGTAATCATAGTAGTATTGCTGCTGTACTTGGTATCATTACAGTGGATGTTAAGTGTAGATCCAACAATAGCGTTTGTTTACATTTTGGCGCCAGTGAGCTACGGTGTGTAGTGAAGCATGTTTAGCTATTCCTCGTCCTGCAGGGATGATACCTGTAAGAAACTTACTTTATTTGTCGCCATGGAGGCGAGGATTAGTGACATAGAAGTAACTAAAACACTGCCAACAGCGGCTGGACTTTAGCCGCTAGCTAGCCATGTCTTAAAACACCTCTTCCTGAGGGCGTTTCAGTGTTATAACTTCACCTTTATCGTTAGTTTTTAAACCAAAATGCGTCCGTTCTCTCTTTTCTGTTTACACACATTGTCTGTTTATAAGTACTCCGTGATTTTGCACTGCCGAACATGCTCCTCTGGTCGCAAACCAGCAATGTCCTGACCTGACGACGACAAGGGGGCGGGAGGGTGGTCGACCTGTACTTTTCAGAGGCGGTATAGTACCGAAAATGATTCATATTACCTACTTTACCTACTCAGTGGCCTAGGCTTTGGAGTGTCCACCCTGAAATCAGTAGGTTGTGAGTTCAAACCCCGGCCTACCATGAATTGATTAACATGGACCCCGACTTAAACAAGTTGAAAAACTTATTCGGGTGTTACCATTTAGTAGTCAATTGTACGGAATATGTACTGTACTGTGCAATCTACCAATAAAAGTTTCAATCAATCATTTAATCCAGTGGTCCCCAACCACCGGGCTGCGGCCCGATTGGTACCGGGCCGCAGAAGAATTTTTTCTATAAAAAAAATAAATAAATAAATAAAAATAACATTTTTATTAAAATTAACATAAAAAACACAATATACACTTACAATTAGTGCACCAAACACAAAAACCTCCCTTTTTCATGACAAAAACGTTCCTTTTTCATGACAAAGAAGAAAAAAAGATAAATGATAAATGGGTTGTACTTGTATAGCGCTTTTCTACCTTCAAGGTACTCAAAGCGCTTTGACACTACTTCCACATTTACCCATTCACACACACATTCACACACACATTCACACACTGATGGAGGGAGCTGCCATGCAAGGCGCCAACCAGCACCCATCAGGAGCAAGGGTGAAGTGTCTTGCTCAGGACACAACGGACGTGACGAGGTTGGTACTAGGTGGGATTTGAACCTGGGACCCTCGGGTTGCGCACGGCCACTCCCCCACTGCGCCACGCCGTGGGAGAAAAAAAAAGGACCCCCCCCCTGGGCCGCGGGACAAATTATTAAGCGTTGACCGGTCCGCGGATAAAAAAAAAGGTTGGGGACCACTGATTTAATCAATCAAAGGCAGAGTCATACCAAAGACTATAAAAATGGGACCCATTACCTCCCTGCTTGGCACTCAGCATCACGGGTTGGAATTGAGGGTTAAATCACCAAAAATGATTCCCGGGCGTGGCACCGCTGCTGCTCACTGCTCCCCTCACCTCCCAGGGGGTGATCAAGGGGATGGGTCGAATGCAGAGGACAGATTTCACCACACCTAGTGCGTGTGTGACATTCATTGGTACTTTAACTTTAACTTAACAACAACTTTGGCATCGGCATGCGAGTCCAAATTAAAGCCTGTCGGATTTGCATACAAGCAAGCTCTAAAAGTCTTAGGCAAAAAAAAAAACTAACACACACCATCCTTGTAACATCTTAAAGAATAATGAATTGTTGAGTTGGGAAACCATAAAAACATACGCAGATGCCTCCTTAGTGTACAATATTCTCCATAGACTAGCTACACCTCCACTAAAATGATAATTTTATTTTTGTGCCCTTGTGTGCATTATCTTTGCCATCATTATCCTTTCCATCCTTTGTAACTGAGCTACAGTGAAGAACTATTTCCCTTGTGAATCAACACAGTTTGTCTATGTCTAAAAACAAACAAACCTTAAACCGATGGACTAGATCAGGATCTATAGGTGACTGTCTGCTCCAATACAGAAAAAGTGCTTTTGGGCGGTCAGAATTTTTGTATTGCACGTCACACTTATGGATGCCAAGTATCGTACGAGACTTACAAACTCTTGTCTATTTAAATTAGCATCTAAACCTGTGGATACTTAAAGTTTTAGAATGGCCTTCCCAAAGTCCTGACTTAAACGAGTGGACAAAGCTGAACAAACAATTCAATGTCAGAAAACCAATGGGACAATGAAATTCTTCGGACAACCTAAAATCATCAACCCGGAGGTTGGGTCTTGGGCGCAGTTGGGTGTTCCAACAGGACCATGACCCTGAACACACGTCAAAAGTGGTAAAGGAATGGCTAAATCAGGTTAGAATTAAGGTTTTAGAATGGCCTTCCCAAAGTCCTGACTTAAACGTGTGGACAATGCTGAAGAAACAAGTCCATGTCAGAAAACCAACAAATTTAGCTGAACTGCATCAATTTTGTCAACAGGAGTGGTCAAAAACTCAACCGGAAGCTTGCCGGAAGCTTGTGGGTGGCTACCTAAAGCGCCTTATTGCAGTGAAACTTGCCAAGGGACATGTAAGCAAATATTAACATTGCTGTATGTATACTTTTGACCCAGCAGATTTGGTCACAATTTCAGTAGACCCATAATACATTCATAAAAGAACCAAACTTCATGAATGTCATGTCTTGATGATCATGTTTTGTTTAGTTGTCTTAGTTTACTTCAAGACTCCATTAGTTCCTGTTTTTTCACTCCATTGTTTTGTTTCCATGCCAACCCATTAGTTTTCACCTGTCCCCAACTCACGCACCTGTTTTCACTAATCATGTAACTATTATTTAAACCGAAAGTTGCCAGGCGGTCAGCCTGGCGACTTTACCTCTGTCACTCATGCCGGTCCATAGTTATGCTTCTTGCCATGCCACGTAAGTTTTTGTTTTTTCCTGTCACAGATATCGAGTTTTGTTTCATGTTCATAGTTTCTGCCTTAGAGCAAGTTTTGTTTTCGCAGCCAAGTTTTTGTACCTCCTTGTGAGCGCCTTTTGTTTGTTCCTGTTTTGAGTTAAGATTAAATCATGCCCTTACCTTCATGCCTTGCCCGCTCCAACTTTCCTTTGCCTTCCAGGGAAAACAAACCCCAAAGTCCACGCTTTGACAATGAATGTCAAATAATTAAACAAGGCGACACGGTAAAGAATCTGAGTATTATCTTCGACCCAACTCTCTCCTTTGAGTCACACATTAAAAGCGTTACTAAAACGGCCTTCTTTCATCTCCGTAATATCGCAAAAATTCGCTCCATTTTGTCCACTAAAGACGCTGAGATCATTATCCATGCGTTTGTTACGTCTCGTCTCGATTACTGTAACGTATTATTTTCGGGTCTCCCCATGTCTAGCATTAAAAGATTACAGTTGGTACAAAATGCGGCTGCTAGACTTTTGACAAGAACAAGAAAGTTTGATCATATTACGCCTGTACTGGCTCACCTGCACTGGCTTCCTGTGCTATTAAGATGTGACTTTAAGGTTTTACTACTTACGTATAAAATACTACACGGTCTAGCTCCAGCCTATCTTGCCGATTGTATTGTACCATATGTCCCGGCAAGAAATCTGCGTTCAAAAGACTACGGCTTATTAGTGATTCCTACAGCCCAAAAAAAGTCTGCGGGCTATAGAGCGTTTTCCGTTCGGGCTCCAGTACTCTGGAATGCCCTCCCGGTAACAGTTCGAGATGGTACCTCAGTAGAAGCATTTAAGTCTCACCTTAAAACTCATCCGTATACTCTAACCTTTAAATAGACCTCCTTTTTAGACCAGTTGATCTGCCGCTTCTTTTCTTTCTCCCATGTCCCCCCCTCCCTTGTGGAGGGGGTCCGGTCCGATGACCATGGATGAAGTACTGGCTGTCCAGAGTCGAGACCTAGGATGGACCGCTCGTCGGGACCCAGGATGGACCGCTCGCCTGTATCGGTTGGGGACATCTCTACGCTGCTGATCCGCCTCCGCTTGAGATGGTCTCCTGTGGACGGGACTCTCGCTGCTGTCTTGGATCCACTTGAACTGAACTCTCGCGGCTGTGTTGGAGCCACTATGGATTGAACTTTCACAGTATCATGTTAGACCCGCTCGACATCCATTGCTTTCGGTCCCCTAGAGGGGGGAGGGGGTTGCCCACATCTGAGGTCCTCTCCAAGGTTTCTCATAGTCAGCATTGTCACTGGCGTCCCACTGGATGTGAATTCTTCCTGCCCACTGGGTGTGAGTTTTCCTTGCCCTTTTGTGGGTTCTTCCGAGGATGTTGTAGTCGTAATGATTTGTGCAGTCCTTTGAGACATTTGTGATTTGGGGCTATATAAATAAACATTGATTGATTGATTGAATGTGCTCCAATCACTCTGTCACAAAAAATAAGAGTTGTAGAACTTATTGGAAACTCAAGACAGCCATAACATTATGTTCTTTACAAGTGTGTGTACACTTTTGACCACGACTGTACATAAAAGTTACAGTAGGCAGGTGAGAGATTTTTCTGAATGTCACGTGGCAAGTTTTGTACTAAACATTGCATTTCTGCTTCTTTGGTCATCATCACATCTGTGCCATCACTCCTCACCTTCTGCATGAGCTCTCAATGCCAATTTTTTATGGAGTTGGTAATCTGCATTCTTGATGCCCAACCATTTTTTTGGTATAAAAACAGCATGGTTTGAGCAACCAGGTGTTTATGAGAATCCGAGAAGATCCAGGTCATGGGAATAGAAGCAGGGAAGAAGTTGGAACGACGTTCTCTTGGCAGATGTTCGTCATGAACACCTTTACGTGTTGCCGTTTTACAGCTGAAGCGAAACACTTGAGCTGCTTAAAAATTCGTTATAAACGACGCCACCCGATGATTTTACAGCGTTTTGTGAGAACACCCAAAAGTTGCATTTTCTAGACAAATGCATGGGTTACTGCACGGAAAACCTGACTCGCGCATCTGCAGAACACAGGTCTTGAATCATGAATGAAGAATTTCCAAGAAAGTCTTTGATATGAGCCTTTCCATTGCCAGGCCACCGAGTCAGCACTTTTTACACGTGGCACCACTGTGAACATAATCCGCATTGTGGGAAGAAGCTGAGGCGGGACGGGAAAATTTTCATTAAAAGAGTGGATTAAAGGCTGAAAATAATTATATAATTTATAGACTTTGTATTGTGGATGACTTTAATGTGTGTGTGCGCGTGTGTGTGTTCTTGTCTTGAATTTCTACTCTTCTTGAGACATCAACTTGAAAAAGTACCTTCCATATGAGGACCAGTGAACAAGATAGGACCGAAAGCATGGTCCCAATAAGGAAAACCATTGCATCTAATAGAGAATGTCTCATTTGGTGAAATTATCAACATTAGGGTTGTCCCAAAAAATAGGGATTTTTTCAAATTGACTGTGTCTGTTTTAAAAGTGCTCTCCCTCTGGTCAACATATGAAATAACAAGTGTGTGTAAAAACTTAAGTGCTACCCCTCTGGCCAACATGAAATAACAAATGTGTGTAATAAATTGATATTCGTCCCCTTTGGCCAAAATTAATTAAAAAAAATAAATAAATATGTATATAGAGACATACTGAAATAACTTGAAGTAAATATTGAAGATTAAAAAACAATTACAAACAAAGAATAAAATGAATAAATAAATAAATAACAGAAAACAGTCTTTGTCTCACAATGTGTCAAGTTTTTTCTTATAAAATTGGGAACAATTTCTCATATTCTGTCTGATTCTGTAATGTTGCAATATTTCCTCGTAAAATTAGTACTTTTTTGTGTAAATTATCACTTTTTAATGCAAAATGGTGACATTTGTCATATAAAATTCTGAAACTTGTCGCATTATTGACGATTTTTGTGTTTTTCTTAGTCAAATAATGAAATTTTTGAGTTCTACATTTTTAATTTCCAACCATTTTTTTTTATAAAAACAGCATGGTTTGAGCAATTGGAGAAAATGCAGTAAAGTCAAATTCGGATTATTATTATAATATTGCCAACATTTTAAAGTGTTCTTATAAAATTGTAACTTTTGTCGAGTAAAATTACGACTCTTTTCATAAATTTGCCAAAATGTTACGCTTGTCTTGTAAAATTGCGACTGTTTTATCATAATATTGCCCAAATAATCCGTTTTTGTAAAATGTTAACATTCGCTGAGTAAAATTACGACTTTGGTTAATATACTGCCAAAATTCAAAGTTTTTCTCGTGAAACTGTGATCTTTTTTTCTTGTGAAATTCCAACTAATTTTTCACAACAAGCTTTTTTATATTTGCATAGTATGTATATAGTATTAATGTTGTAGATACAAATCTTTATATATCTAGAAAGGGTGGTCCTAAAGAGGTAGGCATTTTGTGTGCGTATGTGTGTGTGAGTGTAATTCCACCCTCTCAAAACCTGCATGTGTCCAGTGTTGTGGCCTGGTGTGGATCAGGATCACTGCCTGTGTGTGTCCCAGACACGGACCCCCTTTGGTGGGCCCGGGTGATGGATTACACCTGGAAGTCGTGGTGCTGTAGTTTGTTCTGTCGGAGCAGCTACCACACTGTTATTGATGATGGATACTTTAGTGTGTGTGTGTGCGTGTGAGAGTGACAGGTAATATGCCGCGTTCCAGATGTTAATTGGGCATTATTGATTACACGGTGACTAGCAAGTAGAGGGAAGCTATTTGATACCGTAGCAAAGAGTGGTGAAACACACACCCACACACACCTCCTCCCTTAAACGTGTTTTTTCAACCCCCTGAGCGCTTGTCTAGAATTACAGCGACCGTGCACCAAGTGGAAGGTCGGGATGGCGAGCCCCAGTTTGGGTTGCAGGCCTTTGCTGTGGCGCTTCCACCTGAGTGAAAATAATCATCCATCAGTCCTGCAGGTATGACAGGCACGTAGAGAAACAGGACTCCTGACAAAATGTGCTGGTATTTAGGAAATATTCTTGGATAAAACAGGCGCGGTACACTTCAACTCCTCCGACAGTGTGTACCATGAATTGATTAACGTGGAACCCGACTTAAACAAGCTGAAAAACTTATTCGGGTGTTATCATTTAGCGGTCAATTGTACGAAATATGTACTGAACTGTGCAATCTACTAATAAAAGATTCAATCAATCAATCAGTGTAAGAAGAGGATGGCCTGAATGCGACTGGTCATGGATGCGCGCCAAGTACACACTAAAAAAACGTTGGGTTAAAAAGTAACCCAATTTAAACCCAACTGCTGGTTCAAAAAAGGACGCACCCCTTATTTGTGTTATTTCAACTCAATATTTTGGGTTCATTTTTTCAACCCGGTTTTTGCGTTGAATTGTTTAACCAAAAAGTTGAGTTATGATAACTTAATGTCGGGTTATTCCTAACCAAACTATTGGGTTAAATTATTTAACCCAAAAATTGAGTTATGCTAACTCAATGTTGATTAATTCATAACGCAACTATGGGGTTGAATTGATTTAACACAAAAACTGAGTTATGCTCACTACACTGTTTGGTTATTTCAAACCCAACTATTGGGTTGCGCAATGTAGCGCTCCTTGACCCAATAGTTGGTTAAAAATTATACATTTTACTGCTGTTTTGTCCTACCCCTTTCCAAACTACTAGTCAACATTATTTGTATTCCATTAAATTATACTCTAACGCAAGATATGAGTGACATTTTTTTTTTTTTACAAGAATTGGCGTGTATCGTCAAAGTTGTCACAGCGCGGTCCCATTTTATCGTTCTCCCAGGATGCAGATGGGACTCCGGAGGCAAAGTGCAGGTAAGGAAATTATCTATTGTCCATAAATCATGCGGGATATGTTATGATCCGCAGCCCGGATCATATATTGTTTTGGTTTTTGAGTTATTTTTGTGTTTCCTGATTGTTTTTGGACTCCTCCGATTCCTAGTTTGGCTCTTCCTTGTTTTGTCTTGTTGCCATGGTTTCACATTTGTTCCACCTGCTCTTGTTGTTACGCGCACCTGTGTTTTGATTATTGCTTTAGTATTCAAGCCTGCCTTCGACCTCAGTTCTGGCTTGATCCGTTGTTTGCTCCATGCAACACTCACATTGGTATTTCGTCTTTGTATATACTTGTGCTAAGTTTCGCCTTAGCTTCTCGTGCGCTCGGCACGCTCATTTTAGACTCTTGGACTCCATGCTAAGCTTAGTGTTAGCTTCTCGTGCGTAGGCACGCGCTTCCATTCGTCTGTTTTGTACCAGTGTTCTTTTTTTTTTGTATTAAACCAAGCTCCTACCTGCAATTCCTGCCTGTCTGGTCCTCGCGCATCTTGGGGTGACACAACGCGCATCCACGATGCGAGTACCGCGTGACAGGATACAAACAAAAGAGCACCAGCGTGCTGATAAAACGGAAGGCTAACGGAATAGCAAACAAGAAAAGATTAGCAAGTAAAAAGGCGAAGCTTAGCTCAGGAATCAAATTAGTAGCCGTCGGAACTGTTGTGTGGAAGCAAATAAGAAAGCCAAATTGAGTGTGGCAATAAGCAGGGAGTAAATAGCTCTCTGTTTAGTGACCAGGAACAGGTGAGCGTCCCGAACACTAATCAGAGGCAGGTGAAAACAATCTGAAGTCATGGCAACTAAAACACAAACCCTGGGGTGCTCAAAACAGGAACTGAGGGAGTCAAAAACTAAACAAACATGACGGATCATGACATTAGTAGTTCTATACAGCATGCTCAAAATAGTTTTATGTACATACGATGAGTGATTCTAAATAAAGTTAATGAGATTAATCCCTAATAAAATTCCCTTTAAAAAAAAGTACCTTTTTAATAAAAAATATATTACCCAAAAATGCGTTACTCATTGAAAAACAACCCAAAAATAGTTCATAGTTTTGAAAATCCAGAAATTGAGTTAAAAGAAAACCCTTATAACCCAAAAAATGGATTGCTCTTCATAAAAATACCTAAAAAAATGTAACCCAACACTCGCAGCTCATAAATTAAGTTATCAAAATAACCCAGCATTTTTTCAGTGTTTAGATGCTCACCAAGTACATATGACAACCAAGAAATTACAAGAAATAATCAAAATAATCCGCAAAGTCAAAACCCAAAACACACTCTCAGGTACATTTGCATACATATAGTAAAAAGCTGTTGAATTAATGCCATTGCTCCTTGCAAGGTCCTAGTGATAACCACCACATTTCAAAATACAAACAAACAGGAATACTAAAACAAATCCCCAAAGTCAGGATCTATGGCACTCACTCATAGGGATGGGTACCTTTTACATTTGAATTGGTAATAATAGCCAGTACTAATCAGAAAGGTATTAAAAGCTGGTATCTAGGTACTTTTTTGGCAGTGACGTGCGGTGAGATTCATGGCTGGTGAGGCACTGACTTCATCACAGTCAGATTTATAAACATATGAACCCTATAGGGCATGGGTGTCAAACTCTGGCCCGCGGGCCAAATTTGGCCCGCCGTGTAATTCCCTTTGGCCCTTGAAGCAATAATAAATTAACATCAGAGCTGGCCCGCCGGTATTATACAGTGGCGGTGGCGCTGTATCACCGCATTCAACGCTAAATTTCATACTTCCCAACCCTCCCAATTTTTCCAGGAGAATCCCGAATTTCAGTGTCCTCCCTCCCCCCAAAATCTCCCGGGGCAACCATTCTCACGGATTTCCACCCAGACAACAATATTGGGGGCGTACCTTAAAGGAACTGCTTTTAGCATCCTCTACAACCTGTCGTCACGTCCGCTTTTCCTCCATACAAACAGCGTGCCGGCCCAGTCACGTAATGTATGCGGCTTCTACACACACACAAGTAAATGCAAGGCATACTTGGTCAACAGCCATACAGGTCATACTGAGGGTGGCCGTATAAACAACTTTAACACTATTACACAACACTGTGAACCCACACCAAACAAGAATGACAAACACATTTCGGGAAAACATCTGCACCGTAACACAACATAAACACAACAGATCAAATACCCAGGAGCCCTTGCAGCACTAACTCTTCCGGGACGCTACAATATACACCCCCGCTACCAACAAAACTCGATTTTGCATGTCACTATAAAGGTACATAAGCCTTGCTTGTTCAATATTCAATGCAAAACTTGTATGGGTCCCTATTAAAGGTTAAATTGTTCAACTTTGGCCCGCGGCTTTGTTCAGTTTAGAATTTTGGCCAACTCTGTATTTGAATTTGACACTCCTGCTATAGAGTATCTTATTCACCATTTGATTGGCAGCAGTTAACGGGTTATGTTTAAAAGCTCATACCAGCATTCTTCCCTGCTCACTCAGCATCAAGGGTTGGAATTGGGGGTCAAATCACCAAAAATGATTCCCGGCCACTGCTGCTCACTGCTCCCCTCACCTCCCAGGGGGTGAACAAGGGGATGGGTCAAATGCAGAGGACAAATTTCACCACATCTAGTGTGTTTGTGACATGGTACTTTAACTTAATGTAGCAGGTACTTCAGCTAGTATAGTATAGTATAAATAAATTACACTTATTATTATCATTATTAGCGATAATACTGCTAACATTAACAATATTAAATAATCACATGTATGTAGAAAATAAAAAACATGACAGTACACAATGTTGTCACAATGACAGGTGTAACCGCGCTCCAGCGGCCGTGTTCATTCATTGTCTTTACTGTAGCATAAAAAATGCAGATGGCCTTAAAACGCCACAATACTCAGTCACCATATTTAAGTACCCAAAATAAAGACTCAACATAAATATAAATTCAATCGGATCAGAAACATTGGAGGAAACGGGATTAAAACCCGATGCTAACAGCCCATAGAAAATACATGGGTACGGCTAGTAGCTACGATTAGCAAACAAATTGACTTACTAACTCGGCTTAATATCTCAACATCGACACTCTTTCGTCGCAACTCAGCCCTGTTTGCCGGCACCTATACATTTACAATTAGTTTTCAAATGTTGGACGGTTGTTTTTACGATATGCCGGCAAACGACAACTTTAAAACATACCGGCTTCAGATGTCCCCATGCAGGCCTGCGGAGTAGTGCAAGAATGATCTCTGGGATCACTAGCGCCCTTTACCACCAGGAGGCTGGAGAACAGGTGCCTCACATAGTGGGTCTTCGCAGCCGTTTTATGATTGCCCAGCACAAGAAATACGTTACACACATACAGTTGTTGACAAAATACACTGTACATTATATACCTCAGCTAACTATGTAAATGTATCATATAATTCATATAGCAATATGGTTTCACTGCACAGCAGCCAGCAGTTAGTCGAGTCATTGCGCAATCCACAGGAGGCTGAGCTGGCTGTGACTCACCGAAAGTAATTCTCAGTGTTTGAACGGCAAATGTGAAAATTAACCGATTTTGAATAAAAAATATTTTAAAACTGGTTAAGTTAAATGGAAAATAACTTTATTGTATAATCACTGGATACATAAAACAATATAATTCTTTTTTTTTCTTTTAAAATTTTTTTTCTTGCCATGATGCCACGCCTCACCTGCTGCCCCTGATTGCACGTCACTGCTTTTTGGTGCCTATCTCAGCTACAATCGGGCGGAAGGCGCTGTACACCCTGGACAAGTCGCCCCCTCATTGCTGTTTTTAAATAATCTAAGTTTTTTAATTCAACACTGAGCTTTGCTGTCCAGTTATTGTGTTTTCTTAAACACAATAGACTTTCCATGCAGTTCCAAATCCCAAACTTCAGATGGCAGTAGTGTATGAACTACGGTGTGTTGCCTTGGACAGGAAGTAGTCTTTGCTATTGCTTGTATGTTTCCTGGCCAAATTTTTGAGTCGGTACCAAGTTTGCAAATGGACGTAACGTCACATGCAACAACGATATCAGAATAGGCTACCGTTTGAATACGTTATATTTTACGAATTAGCAGTTGTTTAAAATGGGTACAGTATTGTACACACCAAGTTATGCATGAACTAATTTTCTGTGGAAATGTCAGAGAATGGTCTAAAACGGGGTGCCCAAACTTTTTGACTGAGAGGCCACATTGGATTAAAAAAAATATGCCACTTATATACATATATTTTTTCCTTCTTTCTATCACCTCCTGCTCCAATCAGGCTGCGCCAAACACTAAATATATCCAAACATTTACTAAAATCAAATCAAATTTTAGTACTGTATTTTTCGGACTATAAATCGCAGTTTTTTTTCATAGTTCGGCCGGGGGTGCGACTTATTCTCAGAGCGACTTAATTGTGAAATTATTAACAGGTTACCGTAAAATATCGAATAATATTATTTAGCTCATTCTCGTAAGAGACTAGACGTATAAGATTTCATCGGATTTAGTGATTAGGAGTGACAGATTGTTTGGTAAACGTATAGCATCCCAGTGGGCACCCGTCCTTAGTTCAACGTCGAGGTGACGTTGAAATTACGTCGCGACGTCACTCAACCATATCCCGACCAAATATCAACCAACTGACCCCACCACATCATATGTTGCAAATCTGGTTTGTTTTCATCATTGGGGGACATCGTCGTTTCCACGTCGTCTCAACGTCGTTTCAACGTGTACAATTCAACTTGCCAACCATTCTGTGCGCATCGGCCATTTGCGACAGTTTTCAACGAAACCGCCGCTTGATGGCAGCGTGCTGCACCACACACACCACCTAGCGTATCACAGCCAAGCTTGTGCGCATGCGTGCTGAAGTACTTCCTTTCCAATCCAGCAAGCAAGACGAAGAGCGAAGATTTGAATTGGAAATCGAACTATTTTACTGCAAAGAACACCATCGACGTCCATAAAGATTCAGGTTTGTACCTTGAGATAATACTGGTTATCTGTATCGATATAATTGTGGCCCTTTCACAAGAGGGTTGCTGGAAAACGAGAAATTTATCTCACGCCTATTCTCAACGTTTATTTTGACTGTATAAACTGGACCTGAGCAAACTTTTTTTTCCTCCCCAAGCAGACAACAATTTTTATCCCCACCCGCCCAAAAGCAAACAATTGTTTTTCCAGGCTAACACAAAACAAAAATATTTTTTTGGTTCTGTACCCAATGTCTTTTACAGCCGCGCCAGTCACTGTATTAATTTACTTCCTCTTGATTTTCATCTTCAAAACACCCGTCTGGATGGCAGTTCGGTTTTTCTGGCTCATTTTAATGTTTATTTAAATGTTGCCAGTTTATTTTAAGTACAGGTACTTTTTAATTAGTTTGACTTGTTAGCAAGGCTTTGTCTCAAAAGGCAAGCCCATAAAAGGATTCATGTAATATTAACTGCTATGATCTTTACTTATTTTTTTATTTTACTGATAAGGCCAGTACTGCTATTACAAGAGCTTTTGTCAAGTATTGAAACTTCCAAATGGTTTCACTGTTGACCTGTTGTTGGCCAACATCTATACTAAAATATATGACGATAAAATATCCAGACAGATTTTGTTTCATATGTTTTATGATTGACAATAAAAGACTGCACGGAGCGCAGAAATTTTTGGGGGGTACAAAGTTTTTTCTCTTGGCACAAGAAGGCAACCAACTTTTTTTTTTTTGCAGAGCTTACAGGAGCAAACTTTTTTTTTGTATACGTCAGGAGAACAAACTATTTATTTTTCAGTTTTTGCTAAACAATCTTTTTTCCCCAAAAAAAACATACCCTCCCCCACGTTTCATCTGGTCCGCCTCTAAGTCTATGTACATGTACCACTACCGGTAATTGAAAAGCAGAACGTTAATGCAAGGCAATGTACCAATGATTTCAGTTTATGCATATATGGAACAACACAGTACACTTGCTATGATACATATAATACCAAAAAGGATAACTTTTTTGATAAAACTGTCCTTCCATGTGCAGAAATTGGAGACAGTGGAGGAACTACTCAAACTTGACGAGTTGATAAAAACTCAACCAAGCAAGAAAGATTTGCTGGTAAGTAATTATAACATTATAATTGTGTAGCTGTTTTTACATCGGAAATATTATTGTATTTAGGTAGAAATTTCAGGTTATGAAATCGTGTAGATAAAACAGGCCCTATACTTGAATGTATGTATGTGTTTGCCAGCCTCTTCCCCCAGTGTATGCTAAACACATTCTCTTGTATATTTGCAGACAGCCAGGCTCTCAAAGATTGGTGGATATGACTTAAAGAGCTGTTTAAGCAGCATCATGGACAGGTATTTTCCTCTTTCTCTCCATATATATTAAAAATAGGCGATGTAAGACCCAACTTCTAATCTATGAGTGCTAGATCGGGAATTATAATAATGCAAAATTCCGTACTTTTTGGCCTGCATGTATGACTTGCGTGTTCAATTTCAGGCTCATGACAAATGAATTAATGTCCAATCTGAACATGAAGGGGAGGGGGGAAAAACTGCCTTTGCCGAGACGAAGCTGCTCGATGTAGTCACAAGAGAGTTTGTGTGTGTGTTTAATAATTCCATTAACTTGATTGGGGTAAATCACATGCACCCTTAATTAATTTGTATTCTTTTTGCCTGTTTACAGCTAGTGTCTTGGATACACAGAAGGGGACTGAAACGATGGTCCATGATGCCATAAAAAATAAACTGAAAAATGCCCCTGGACAGAAGGGAGGAATAGGTTGGGCATCACAGGCTGAATAAATAATTATATCGATTGACATTCTCCATTATGTTTTGTTGTCTTTAATTATATTGATATATTGGTTGATATTACGTTGATAATTGGTTGGTTGATCTTGGGTTGTAACTGAAAGTTGAATCAACGTTGAAACATTGACGTAGATTCTACGTCGGTATTCAAACGTTGATCCAACTTTCATTTTCAACCCAAATCCAACGTTATTTCAACACGGGAAAGTAACGTTGTTTCAACGTTGATTAAACGTCTTTGTTAGGTAGAAACTGAAAGTTGAATCAACGTTGAACCATTGACGTTGATTCAACGTCGGTATTTAAACGTTGATCCAACTTTCATTTTCAACCCAAATCCAACGTTATTTCAACACGGGAAAGTAACGTTGTTTCAACGTTGATTAAACGTCTCTGTTAGGTAGAAACTGAAAGTTGAATCAACGTTGAAACATTGACGTCGATTCAACGTCGGTATTTAAACGTTGATCCAACTTTCATTTTCAACCCAAATCAAACGTTTTTTCAACACGGGAAAGTAACGTTGTTTCAACGTTAATTAAACGTCTCTGTGCCCACTGGGATGTTCTATATGTTATAGTTATTTGAATGACTCTTACCATAATATGTTACGTAAACACCTTCTCACCTTCTCAGTTGGTTATTTATGCGTCATATAACGTACACTTATTCAGCCTGTTGTTCACTAATTTTTATTTATTTTAAATTGCCTTTCAAATGTCTATTCTTGGTGTTGGATTTTATCAAATAAATTTCCCCCCAAAAATGCGACTTATACTCCAGTGTGACTTATATATGTTTTTTTCCTTCTTTATCATGCATTTTCGGCAGGTGCGACTTATACTCCGGAGCGATTTATACTCCAAAAAATACGGAGTATAAGTCGCACCTGCCGACTTATATGTACAGATTTACAGAAGTAAATCTGTACATATTTGCTGTACAGATTTACTTCTCTTTTGTAAAGTAAATCTGTACAGCAAATATGGACATCTATGTCAATTATATGATTTGCCTAAGTAGCTGGAGAGGACAAATAAAAAATAAAAAGATTGTGGATGCTGGCAGATCGGATCAGAGCCTCTGGTCATGGATTGGGAACCACCGGTCAAAAATAACAAGATAAGCAATCATAGTCTTAAATGTTGATATATTATCTTAATGACACTGAAAATTTGCATTCTTGGAGATCTGCATACATTTATTAATGTGTTGTCAAAAATAAAAACAAACATTTTGGTCAATATGCTTGACAAAAACATTAATACGGAAAAAAAATATGGATGTTATTCATCGTCCAACTCATAATGATTGGTGTATACAAACTATGGAGATGAGATCAGTTAAAAAAAACTGCATATACATTTGATAATAAGAAGTCATATCTTGAAATTTGAGATCCGTTATATGAATTTGTCCGAACTTTTAAATTAAAATAGACTCTTTCTTCCTTGTGATGATTAATGGCTTCAGTCTGGTTGCCAAGTTTATGAGATGCAATGCAAGTGTGAGCCACTGTAACTGTTTTTTATTGTTATACATTAATGGCTGTGATGGTGATGGAAATTCTAAGTGATAATAACTCTAATAATATTATTTATTATATTGTAATCAATTTTTTGCCGCTGTTTAATGTTGTTAATCTCTATCATCGATATTAATGTTATTAATCGTTGTGTTTTTATTAATAATAATAGTGTTAATTCAATTATTGGTACTGTTTCTATTAATCATTTTGTTTTTTTCATTTTTTAGTATTGTATTGGATGTTTTCCCAACTGCTTTGTAAATGTATATTTTATATCAAGCATTGCAAAGGTGGCTTTGGGTTAGAGTTGCCGTTGCTCTATTTTCTTTTATTAGATCAATAAACATTCTGTGGGATTTTTGTAAAAAAAATAAATGAAAAAAATTCATAAATATAGCATCACTTGTTTTTACTTGATATGGTAGTAATTTCATTCACTCAATTCCATATTTAAAATAGGGACAGCGTATATTAATAAAAAATATGTATTTTATAAATATTACCGGTTTTAGCCGAAGGCTAATTTCTGCCTGTTGTCCCCAAACAGGATGGTGTAAACGAGAATAACGTTCATACAAAATAGAGAAAAATCAGGATCACCGCCACCGACTCAGTAACATTCAGGTAATTTAAAGGAGTTGAAAAATTTAAGAATATAAACTTTTTTTTTTTAAATAATAACAAAAAAATTAAAAAAGAAAAAAAAAAGGTCATAGTTGAAAACACAGGTAATAATAAAACAATGATTTTTTTGATTTTTTTAAATAAAAAGGAGGAATTTATTTGACATTGCACATAGTCCGAATAAATGTCATGAATTTTCTACCTGGCAAACTTTTTAGCAATTAAAGACATTGTCTGACCTCCACTAGAGACCATTCTGCATTTATGTTTGCCAGATTGTGTTGGTTTGACTAAAAAAATCACTGAGTTTCATATTTGATACAATATATTTAACTTGTACAACATTATAAGCTGCAACATTGTGACAACTGGCACAATCTAATGAGCAGCAGGGACATAGCCCCATTGTTCAATTATGTCTCTGCGGCTGCAGCGCGAGTACAATTGCCACAGTAAACGTTTATCTTCATCTTGATTTTGCACCGCAATCACTTCAACCCAGAACTGGCGTCAGGGTGTATGCGTCACAGCAGTAGGACACAGTGTAAGCTCTCAATGAGTTCAACAACAACAAAACAAAAAGTTGGCACAGGGGCATTTTTGCCACTGTGTTACATGGTCTTTCCTTTTAACAACATTCAGTAAACGTTTGGGAACTGAGGAGACCAATTTTTGAAGCTTTTCAGGTGGAATTATTTCCTATTCTTGCTTGATGTACAGGTTAAGTTGTTCAACAGTCCGGGGGTCTCTGTTGTGGTATTTTAGGCTTCATAATGCACCACACATTTTCAATGGGAGACCGGTCTGGACTACAGGCAGGCCGGTCTAGTACACGCACTCTTACTATGAAGCCATGCTGTTGGAACACGTGGCTTGGAATTGTCTTGCTGAAATAAGCAGGGGCGTCCATGATAACGTTGCTTGGATGGCAACATATGTTGCTCCAAAACCTGTATGTACCTTTCAGCATTAATGGTGCCTTCACAGATGTGTACGTTACCCATGCCTCGGGCACTAATACACGCCCATACCATCACAGATACGGCTTTTGAACTTTGCGCCTAGAACTGTCGGGATGGTTCTTTTCCTCTTTGTTCCGGAGGACACAACGTCCACAGTTTCCAAAAAACAATTTGAATCGTGGACTTGTCAGACCACAGAACACTTTTACACTTTGCATCAGTCCTTCTTAGATGACATCGGGCCGAGCAAAACCTGCGGTGTTTCTGGGTGTTGTTGATAAATGACTTTCGTTTTGCATAGTAGTGTTGTAACTTGCACTTACAGATGTAGCAACCAACTGTAGTTACTGACAGTGGTTTTCTGAAGTGTTCCTGAGCCCATGCGGTGATATCTTTTACACACTGATGTCTCTTTTTGATACAGTACCACCTGAGGGATCCATGGTCACAGGCATTCAATGTTACCAGCAGTGATTTCTCCAGATTCTCTGAACCTTTTGATGATATTATACACCGTAGATGGTGAAATCCCCAAATTCCTTGCAATAGCTGGTTGACAAATGTTGTTCTTAAGCAATTTGCTCACGCATTTGTTCACAAAGTGGTGCATACTTGCCAACCTTGAGACCTCCGAATTCAGGAGATGGGTTGGTTGGGTGGGTTGTTGAGGTGGAGGGGTGTTTTGGGGAGTAGCGGGGGTTGAATATATATTTTAAGTATATATATATATATATATATATATATATATATATATATATATATATATAATCTGTTCATGAATGAGTATATCCGTTCGGCCACCGTGTTCAATGGAGAAGTCTGATCTACAAAATTTGCAAGCAGCATACCCCTTTTCCTTCGAGCTGTCCTGGATGAACTGAAATTATTTTGTCCAATCATTTTGGAACTTGCAAGCGTAATTATTCCTTTTACTCGTCGTCGCCATGTCTCTTCTTCGTTCTTTTGCTTCGTCTCTGTTATGTTTTTGGACATTACTACTTGCCGTAGTTGTGAAGCAATGCATGATGGAAATCCGGATGTTGTGTGTCAGTATATTAACGTCCATCCATCCATCCATTTTCTACCGCTTATTCCCTTTTGGGGTCGCGGGGGGCGCTGGCGCCTATCTCAGCTACAATCGGGGGGAAGGCGGGGTACACCCTGGACAAGTCGCCACCTCATCGCAGGTGTATTAACATGCCGGCTGGAATAAACACACACTGAGAAATAACTCCGTGCCTGCCTACTTTATGGGTTATAGATAAACTTATGGATAACGGAGACATATATAAGAGTCTCCTGTCCAGATGAGCGAGGACGCTAAAGGAAGTGCCTTTAAGGCACGCCCCCAATATTGTTGTCCGGGTGGAAATCGGGAGAAATTCGGGAGAATGGTTACTCCGAGAGATTTTCGGGAGAGGCATTGAAATTTCGGGAGTCTCCCAGGAAAATCGTGAGGGTTGGCAAGTATGAAGTGGTGACCCTCGCCCTATCCTTATTTGTGAATGACTGAGCATTTCATAAAAGCTGCATTTATACCCAATGGTGGCATCCACCTGTTCCCAATTAGCCTGTTCACCTGTGGGATGTTCAAAATAAGTGTTTGATGAGAATTCCTCAACTTTGTCAGTCTTTTTTGCCACTTGTGCCAGTTTTTTTGAAACATGTTGCAGGTATCAAATTCCAAATTAGCTAATAGTTGCAAAAAATAACAAAGGCTTCCAGTTTGAACGTTAAATATATTGTCATTGCAGTCTATTCAATTGAATATAAGTTGAAAAGGATTTGCAAGTCATTGTCTTTTGTTTTTATTTACGATTTATACGTCACTGGTCTTGGGGTTTGTAGTTGGTCTTCATCAAAAAGGGAGACTTTTGGAGACTTTGAAATAAAAGTAAGAATGACTTTTATCAATAATGCTGCTGTATTTCTTGGTCAAATTTAATCACTTTGATAAAATAAAAAAATAAAACATTTGGAGTAGTTCTCTTACCTTTTTATGTATTTGTATCCGAAGCAGGACCAGCCCATGGAATGATCACCTTCATTTTCACAATTTCGAGAAGTGGCTATATATCTTTCATATTAGTAGACACATTTATTTATTAATTCATTAATTTATTTGTTAAACAAAGCATCAACACTTCGTTCTTGCATCTAAGTACAAAAAAAACACAAACTTTGGCTTCCTCCGTGATTAAACATGGTAGCAGTATGCGTCTCCTAGCTCACTATCGCCTCCACTTCCTACGGTGTGGCAAGTCAAAGTACTACAAGAGACACTCTAATACAGAGCCTCCGGGTGTATTCACAGTCCAATTAGTAAGAATAATGATGTCACACTTAGAACAAAAACATTAAAACAGGCTGTAGATTGCACAGTGTACACATTTTACAACATTCATACTGTAAAAATGCCTCTGCAAACTTTATTTTGGCGAAATTGTGACAAGCAGACGAGTCACAAAAACACACTTGGCTTCCACACAGACAGACAAGAAAGAGAAGCGGCATGACACAAAGAAGCCTCGTGTTAGGTTTGTGTTTTATTTTTACTCAAAATCATACCAAATACATTTATAATACACTTTAATGGACAATTATCAATATTTATTTTGTTTGTATCTATTTATATTTTTAAGATCATTACAGTTAGGCTCCACCTCAACTGCCTACCCTAACCGCCGGTCCCTAAGTTATTTGTTTTGCATTTTGTGTTTTTTATTTACTTTTCGTAAATGTGTCGTGGCCAATTATGCAGATGCACCTGTAGGAAACACTGCATGCGCTGTATAATTATTTTTAATGATATGAAAAGGACGCCTCAGGGTGATATGACATATAATGAATAAAGATGAACAGTCAAGTTTCACCAATGCCAAAGCAATTACAAATGCTGAATACTTTCCCCTCAGAAATAAAAGGGTTATTTCCCTTTAAAGGGGTTTTAATCTACATTTCAAACACTTCCTTGTGGTTTCCATCAGTTCTTCAAACTTTTTTCACCAAACACTAAGCTCTCCTAGTGCCACCACTAATGACCAACATAAAATACAGTAGAGTAGTGGGCCTAGATATTCATTAAAAACAAGGCAGCGGTTTTATCTAACAAGTACCGTAATTCCTCTAATTACTGCCAGGTATATAGTATGCGCCTGCCTAAAATTACTCGTTTCGCAAAATATTATTTTTATTAGCGCATGTCTAGAGTTTCCGCTGGGTCAAACTCGTTTCGCATAATAATTAGTATATGCCTAGAATTTCCGCCGGGTCAAACTCGTCACGTCACGAGTGACACTTCACCTGTCATCATTTAAAAAATGGAGGAAGCTGATTTCAATAATTTGAAATCGCATAAAGGGAAGAAGATTAAGAGCTATTCAGTAGGATTTAAGATCCAAGGTTTTGAATATGCTAAAAAGAACAGTAAGCAGCTATGTTTTATTAATATACCGTAGCTGCGTGTGTCAAATATGAGTCATTAAATGACTCCCGCCTCCTGATGGTAGAGGGCGCTAGTGATCCTTCTTGCGACTACTCGGCTGCAGAAGAAGTGACAACAAGCAGCAAGAGTGAGCAGCAATCGTTTATTTTTTCCTCTCGCTTGCACTTTCAACATGGAGGATTACATATCTAAAATAAAACAGTTTTCTAAACTGGACTTTCAATCGAAGCAAGAGGTAATGAAGGAAGATCTCCATCGAGACAGAGAGACGTTTAAAACTGTAGAAAGATAAGGAAGACTTCTGTAAACAAGTTATCGATACTTTTGATCAGAATGAGCTGCGCATGGACTTCATTTATAAGTAAAGGTAAGACCATAATAACGTTTTTTTTATTTTTATTAAATGTATTTTTCATGATGGTATCCTTTATAAGTGCATGCCTAAATTTACCGCATGCCTTTGGTAAGCGCCAGAGTGAGAAGAGGTTTTAAATTAATTAGCGCCCTGGCGGCAATTCAAGGAAATACGGTATATTTTATATTTTTGGCAATTGTAATAACGTTAAAGTACCACTGATGGTCACACAAACACTAGGTGTGGTGAAATTACCCTCTGCATTTGGCCCATCCCCTTGTTCCACCCCCTGGGAGTCAAGGGGAGCAGTGAGCCGCGCTCGGGAATCATTTTGGTGTTTTAACCCCCAATTCCAACCCTTGATGCTGAGTGCCAAGCAGGGAGGTAATGGGTCCCATTTTTGTAGTCTTTGGTATGACTCACGATTTACCAATCTCAGAGCGGACACTCTAACCCAGGGGTCACCAACCTTTTTCAAACCAAGAGCTTCTTCTTGGGTACTGATTAATGTGAAGGGCTACCAGTTTGATACACATTTAAATAAATTGCCAGAAATAGCCAATTTGCTCAATTTACTTTTAATAAATAAATCTATATATACGTAAAAAACGGGTATTTCTGTCTGTCATTCCGTCGTACATTTTTTTCCTTTCACGGAAGGTTTTTTGTAGGGAATAAATGATGAAAAAAACACTTAATTGAACGGTTTAAAAGAGGAGAAAACACAAAAAAATGAAAATTAAATTTGGAAACATAGTTTATCTTCAATTTCGACTCTTTAAAATTCTAAATTCAACCGGAAAAAAAGAAGAGAAAAACTAGCTAATTTGTATATTTTTGAAAAAATTTAAAAAATAATTCATGGAACATCATTAATAATTTTGCCTGATTAAAATTAATTTTAAAAGTTTGATGACATGACATGTTTTAAATAGGTTAAAATCCAATCTGCACTTTGTTAGAATATATAACAAATTGGACCAAGCTATATTTCTAACAAAGACAAATCATTATTTCTTCTAGATTTTCCAGAACAAAAAAATTTAAAGAAATTCAAAAGACATTGAAGTAAGATTTAAAATTGATTCTACAGATTTTCTAGATTTGCCAGAATGATTTTTTTTAAACTTTAATCATAATAAATTTGAAGAAATATTTCACAAATATTCTTCGTCGAAAAAACAGAAGCTAAAATGAGGAATTAAATTAAAATGTATTTATAATTCTTTACAATAAAAAAAATAAATTTACTTGAACTTTAAATTAAATTGTCAGGAAAGAAGAGGAAGGAATTTAAAAGGTAAAAAGGTATAAGTGTTTAAAAATCCTAAAATATTTTTTTAAGGTTGTATTTTTTCTCTAAATTTGTGTTTCAGAAAGTTATAAGAAGCAAAGTAAAAAAAATAAATGAATTTATTTAAACAAGTGAAGTCTTTAAAATATTTTCTTGGATTTTCAAATTTTATTTGAGTTTTGTCCCTCTTAGAATTAAAAATGTCGAGCAATGCGAGACCAGCTTGCTGGCAAATAAGTACAATTTAAAAAATAGAGGCAGCTCACTGGTAAGTGCTGCTATTTGAGCTATTTTTAGAACAGGCCAGTGGGCGACTCATCTGGTCCTTACGTGCAACCTGGTGCCCGCGGGCACCGCTTTGGTGGCCCCTGCCCAAACCTTGCAGTTTAAATATTACTCATATATTAATAATATTACTCACAGATTGAACAGTAACAATGTGTTTTAATATAGGAAAATACAACCCTAATCATTTAATTAAGTAATTATTTGGCGTAGAGCTAGATCAGGGGTCACCAACCCGGTGCCCGCAGGCACCAGGTAGCCCGTAAGGACCAGATGAGTCACCTGCTGGCCTGTTCTAAAAATAGTTCAAATAGTTATTAATTTTCATTTTTTTCGTGTTTTCTCCTCTTTTAAACCGCTCAATTAACTGTTTTTTTTTTTCATTTATTCTCTATTAAAAACCTTCCGTGAAAGGAAAAAAATGTACGACGGAATGACAGACAGAAATACCCGTTTTTGTATATATATATATATATATATATATATATATATATATATATATATATATATATATATATATATATATATATATATATATATATATATAGGTGTATTTATTAAAGGTAAATTGAGAAAAATTGGCTATTGTATTTATATACTGGCAAGCTGGTCTCGCTTTGCTCCACATTTTTAATTCTAAGACAGACAAAACTCAAATAGAATTAGAAAATCCAAGAAAATATTTTAAAGACTTGGGACTTGGTCTTCACTTGTTTAAATAAATTCATTTATTTTTTTACTTTGCTTCTTATAACTTTCAGAAAGACAATTTTAGAGAAAAAATACAATCTTAAAAATTATTTTAGGATTTCTAAACACATATACCTTTTTACCTTTTAAATTCCTTCCTCTTCTTTCCTGACAATTTAAATCAATGTTCAAGTATCTTTTTTATTTTAAAAAATAACAAATACATTTTTATTTAATTCTTCATTTTAGCTTCTGTTTTTTCGACAAAGAATATTTGTGAAATATTTCTTCAAACTTATTATGATTAAAATTTAAAAAAAAATATTCTGGCAAATCTAGAAGATCTGTAGTATCAAATTTAAATCTTATTTCAAAGTCTTTTGGATTTTTAAAAAAACATTTTTGTTCTGGAAAATCAAGAAGAAATAATGATTTGTCTTTGTTAGAAATGTAGCTTGGTCCAATTTGTTATATATTCTAACAAAGTGCAGATTTGATTTTAACCTATTTAAAACATGTCACCAAAATTCTAAAATTAATCTTAATCAGGAAAAATTACTAATGATGTTCCATAAATAATTTTTTTAATTTTTTCAAAAAGATTCGAATTAGCTAGTTTTTCTCTTAATTTTTTTCGGTTGAATTTTGAATTTTAAAGAGTCGAAATTGAAGATAAACTCTGTTTCAAATTTTTATTTTAATTTTTTTGTGTGTTTTCTCCTCTTTTAAATCGTTCAATTAAGTGTTTTTTTTATCATTTATTCTCTACAAAAAACTTTCCGTAAAAGGAAAAAAAAATTAGATAGATTTATTTATTAAAGGTAAATTGAGCAAATTGGCTATTTATGGCAATTTATTTAAGTGTGTATCAAACTGGTAGCCCTTCGCATTAATCAGTACCCAAGAAGTAGCTCTTGCTTTCAAAAAGGTTGGTGACCCCTGAGCTAGATGGAGCCTGCGTACCACTAGTAGTAAAAAAAAGTCCCTGTTTTTTTAAACGAGAAAGAACATTTGGAAAATCCAGCGGTGGCAGTCTGCAGCTGTGTGGGCTCAGCAGAGGGGGCCGAGGTTTTCCCCCACAATATGTCCAATAATGCCCACATAAAATAGCGCTGCTGTAGCGGCTGCTGGCGGCAGGAGCTCTGTGCTCTTGTGTCATCCTTTTGTGTCCATGATGTTTCCCTCTTGCTGTGGCTTTCGTGACTTCACCGGTGCTTTTTTGTGAACTTCTGGATCTGTCTCCCGGAACCCTTTTGGCCATGGAGACCAGCTGCTTGTTCTCTGCCACACCAGAGTCCATTTGGAGAGACTGGAGGAGATGCGGATGAAGAGACAGGGCTGCGGAGCTGGTGCTGAGCGCCGGGACGGACAAGCTTCACAGTGTCTTGGCTGAATGAGGAGGTATCGGACATCTGGGTCTCTTCAGACGCATCCTCGCAAATCCATCCGGACTTGACACTGGCTGAGAGTTGGTGGGCGGCCGAGGGTGGTGTTGGCTCTCTTGGTTGCTTTGTTGGGTCTGCTCCTGTCTCTGGCCTTGCTCCCCCCACCCTAGCAGACGATGACGTGGAACACCGTAGAGGCCACCACAGTGTATAGGTTTTTTAGTTTTTGTTGTTGTTTTACTTTTGTGGCTGTGTGTAGAAGTGACTGGTTGCATCAGCTCTGTTCTTTTAATGTCTTTAATGTCCTTTGTGTTCTTTGATGTTTCCCTCTTACACACGTTTATGTGTGCTATGGCTATGAGTTTATTTTCCTTTGGCCTTAGTCTGAACCCCCTTTCCAAGGGCTCAGGCTTAGGCCCCATTTACACTAAATCCCACCTAACCTTATCCTTGTCCACACACAATGGTCGTTTAAGACCCCCTCGCCCCTATGTCCTCCAGTGTTGCTTTGTGTGCAGCTTCATGGCGTAGTGCAGGGGTGCCCACACTTTTTCTGCAGGCGAGCTACTTTTCAATTGACCAACTCGAGGGGATCTACCTCATTTATATATATCATTTATATTTATTTATTTATGAAAGAGACATTTTTGTAAACAAGTTAAATGTGTTTAATGATAATACAAGCATGTGTAACACATATAGATGTCTTTCTTTCACAAAGACAAGAATATAAGTTGGTGTATTACCTGATTCTGATGACTTGCATTGATTGGAATCAGACAGTAATGCTGATAACGCCCACATTTTCAAATGGAGGAGAAAAAAAGTGGTCCTTTCTGTACAATACCACATGAAAGTGGTTGGTTTTTGGCATCTAATTCATCCAGCTTCCATACATTTTACAAGAAAAACATTGGCGGCAAATTCCGTAGCTTGCTTGATTGACATTCACGGCACCCGAGGGTCTTGTGAGATGACGCTGGCTGCTGCCAGTTCATTATTATGAAAAAATGACAGAGAGGAAGGCGAGAAACACTTTTTATTTCAACAGACTTTCGCGCCGTCCCTTCCGTCAAAACTCTAAAGGCCGATTGCACATTTCCTATCTTCACAATAAAAGCCCTGCTTCATGCTGCCTGCGCTAACAAAATAAGAGTCTCGGAAAGCTGGCGTGCACAAGTGATGTGCACGCCAGCTTTCTGAGGGATCGCTTGTGCACGCCCATTTTCCGAGACTCTGTATTTAGTTAGCGCAGGCAGCATGAAGCAGGGCTTTTATTGTGAAGATAGGAAATGCGTCATCTCACAAGACCCTCCGGTACCGTGAATGTCATTTAAGTGACGTCTTGGTGAAGATTGATGATCACTAATTTTTAGGTCTATTTTTTTTAAAAGCCTGGCTGGAGATCGACTGACACACCCCCCGCGGTCGACTGGTAGCTCGCGATCGACGTAATGGGCACCCCTGGCGTAGTGGGTAGAGCGGCCGTGCCAGAAACCTGAGGGTTGCAGGTTCGCTTCCCACCTATGGACATCCTTGGGCAGGACACTTCACCCTTTGCCCCCGGTGCCGCTCACACCGGTGAACGAATAATGAATGAATGATTGGTGGTGGTCGGAGGGGCCGTAGGCGCAAACTGGCAGCCACGCTTCCGTCAATCTACCCCAGGGCAGCTGTGGCTACAGATGTAGCTTACCACCACCAGGTGTGAATGAATGATGGGTTCCCACTTCTCTGTGAGCGCTTTGAGTATCTAACAATAGAAACGCGCGATATTAATCTAATCCATTATTATTATTATTATTATTATTAACTTATCCGAACAATATCCAGTGTTGTGGTATTTCAATTAACTGGCACTGCCCACATATGCAGTCCTCTCCAAGGCTTCTCATAGTCACTGTCACAGACGTCCCACTGGAGTGAGTTTTTCCTTGCCCTTATGTGGGCTCTGTACCGCGGATGTTGTTGTGGCTTGTGCAGCCCTTTGAGACACTTGTGATTTAGGGCTGTATAAATAAACATTGATTGATTGATTGATTGAATGATAATGCAGTTGATTCATTCTTAATTTATTCCTGGTTCGATTTAATGATTTGTTCTTTCAATATAAGACACAATGATGTTTAATCCACTGAATTTTTAGTAACTGTGAGTTAATTAGTTTAAGTAGCAGTGACATAATCTGCAAACAAGTTATTAATTAAAAATAACCTTAAAAAGAAGGAAAATGTTACTCACACAACATTTTTAAGAAGGTATGACTTAACTTTTTAAGTTCACACTACTTATTCTAATTAATTATTTTGAGCATTCGGGTTTACAGTGTGCATATGTCAGCAGCTAAATTAAGAGCGCTTGTTTGTTCTCTTACTACTAAAAGACAAGTTGTCTTGTATGTTCACTATTTTATTTAAGGACACACTTGCATTAAGAAACATATTGTCAGGCTTGCCACTGACAGTTTGTTTGTGTTTTAGTTTTTCCTCTGTGTGTGTTTAGTATTTCCTGTTTTTAGTTCCTGTCAGCGTTCTTATTTTTGTCTGTTTCCTGTTTTTTCCCTGTGCGCTGTTTCTCCTCAGTTGCGGCTGATTGGCACCTGGCCACACCTGGTGTCAATCAGCCCGCTCCTATTTGTACCTGTTTTTGTCCTCCAGTCAGTGCTGGATTATTGTCATGCCGATGTCACTCTTGTCGTTGCTACCTGTCGTGTTGTGTCGTATCTTGTCTTGTCCATGCAGCGTTGCGGTAAGCTATGTTTGATTGCGGTTTTTACCTTACTGCCTTTTGTTCCCTGCTTCCAAATTAGTTTTTATATTACCTGTACAACTTCTGTTTCCTGCTCGATTCTTGCTAGCTTCCATGCTAAGTTCCTTTTTGTTTTCTAGCTCCCATGCTAGCTCCCTTAGTTTGTTATCCGCCTTGTGCGCGCTTTGTGTTAGTACCCTTTTGTTCAGTTTTGTTCTAGTATTTTAAATTAAAACCATGTTTTCTCACTCCATGCCTGCCTCCATCTCTGCATCTTGGGGTTCGTCACAAACTAACTCTGACACATATGTTTAATGCACCCTAAGATGTTTGGTTAAAATAAAGCCAATAATGCAATTGTTTGTGGTCCCCTTTATCTAGAACAGTGGTTCTCAAATGGGGCTACTTGAAGGTCTGCCAAGGGGTATGTGAGATTTTTTTTTTTTTATATTCTGAAAATAGCAACAATTCAAAAAATGTTTATACATCTATTTATTTAATAATAATTCAACAAAATATAAATGTACGTTCATAAACTGTTAGAAAAAATACAACAATGCAATATTCAGTGTTGACAGATAGATTTTTTGTGGACATGTTCCATAAATATTGATGTTAAAGAGTAACTTTTTTTGTGAAGAAATGTTTAGAATGAAGTTCATGAATCCAGAAGGATCTCTATTACAATCCCCAAAGAGGACACTTTAAGTTGATGATTACTTCTATGTAGTGAAGTGAAGTGAATTATATTTATATAGCGCTTTTTCTCAAGTGACTCCAAGCGCTTTACAAAGTGAAACCCAATATCTAATTTTTACATTCAAACCAGTGTGGGTGGCACTGGGAGCAGGTGGGTAAGTGTCTTGCCCAAGGGCACAACGGCAGTGACTAGGATGGCGGAAGGGGGGATTGAACCTGCAACCCTCAAGTTGCTGGCACAGCCGCTCTACCAACCGAGCTATACCGGTTGGTAGAGCAGTATAGTTGGTAGAGTGTAGAAATCTTTATTTATAATTAAATCACTTGTTTATTTTTCAAAAAGTTTGTTATTTTTATATCTTTTTTTCCAAATAGTTCAAGAAAAACCACTACAAATGAGCAATATTCTGCACTGTTATACAATTTAATAAATCAGAAACTGATGACTTTGTGCTCTATTTTACTTCTTTATCTCTTTTTTTTCAACCAAAAATGCTTTGCTCTGATTAGGGGGTACTTGAATTAACAAAATGTTCACAGAGGGTAAATCACTGAAAAAAGGTTGAGAACCACTGATCTAGAAAATTACTGAAAAGTACCGAAATAATTTTGGTACCGGTACCAAAATATTGTTATCGGGACAACACCAGTCTCCTTTAATGTGGTCTCCCATAGCAATGCTGCCTGGCGCTAATCACTATATTAGCTATTTCAAAGTGACCTGTATGCTCGGGTTAATCCTACATCTCTCTGCCTCCAAATCTTTGTTTGTGAACAATGAAATAGCCGCAGCTGTGACAACACTGACGACTGAAGGCAAATAAAGCTGGTAATTGATACTCAGAGGAGACTCAACACGCCATGGTCGGCGGGAGGGTGAAAAGGGGACGACGGAGGACAAACCCCCCCAAGTTCAGCTTCTGGATATCTATTCATAACTAGTGCCAGAGGGGGAATACAATCCTTGGCATGTTTTCATTCGGTCAATTGTGTGGGTGAAAGGCTGCGGCTTGGTGTCATACGCACAAAATGGGTGTGTTGCCTCTCAGCTTCCCCCCCAATGGTGAACCCCCTCCCCGCCGAACCCACCCGGAAACGTCAGCTTCCTCCCACCATTCATCTCACACTGATTTGTTTTATTTCTCAGGAGCTGTTTTCACAAACTCATTTGTCAAGCTCTGTGAAACGGCGCCCAGCAAAACAGCGGCAAGGAAACACTCTTTGGTTTAAGGCGAATGGGATCAGAGGAAGATCAGAACTGCTGGAGACAACACGAGGCGTGGTCTCGGTCTCACAAAGTATGGTAGACGGTCAAATGTAGTTCAGTGTGCATGCTGGGTAGGTTTAGGGTGCGAGGAAACACATAGTCATAATTCAATTGTTCCCACACGGAACTCATTTAGTGAAAGACAGGAAGAGTAACTGCCTCACAAACAAAGTGAAGCCTTGCCTCGTCATGCCATTTTGGATTCATTTTAAAACATATTAAAAGGGAACATTATCACCAGACCTATGTAAGCGTCAATATATACCTTGATGTTGCAGAAAAAAGACCATATGTTTTTTTAACCGATTTCCGGACTCTAAATGGGTGAATTTTGGCGAATTAAACGCCTTTCTGTTTAACCCTCTTGGAGCGATGACGTCAGTACGTGACGTTGCCTAGGTAAGAAAGCCGCCATTTTCATTTTCTCCAACACATTACATACACCAGGTCTCAGCTCTCTTAGTTTCTGTTTTTTCGAATATTTTTTGGAACCTTGGAGACATCATGCCTCGTCGGTGTGTTGTCGGAGGGTGTAACAACACTTACAGGGAGGGATTCAAGTTGCACCACTGGCCCAAAGATGCGAAAGTGGCAAGAAATCTGCCGCCAGACCCCCATTGAATGTGCCGGAGTGTCTGCACATTTTACCGGCGATGACAGACATGGCACAGAGATGTATGGATAACCTGCAGATGCATTTGCAACAATAAAGTCAACGAAATCACAAAGGTGAGTTTTGTTGATGTTGTTGACTTATGTGCTAATCAGACATATTTGGTCGCGGCGTGACTGCCAACTAATCGATGCTAACATTCTATTTAAGCTATAGCTGTTTGTACATTTGAAACTATATCACGTTTCCTTCCACCCACATTTAATGTGAAAAAAACACTTACCAATCAACGGATTTAAGTTGATCCAGTGTCACAAGATGCGAAAGTCCTGATCGTTTGAGCCGCACATTTTACCGGCGATGCTAACGCAGCTATTCGGCCATGCTATTTGGCCATGCTATTTGGCCATGCAATAGCTATTCGCTCAATAGCTTCAGTTTCTTCTTCAATACTTTCATACTCCAACCATCCGTTTCAATACATGCGTAATCCGTTGAATCGCTTAAGCCGCTGAAATCAGAGTCTGAATCCGAGCTAATGTCGCTATATCTTGCAGTGCTATTCGCCATTGTTTGTTTACATTGGCAGCACTGTATGAGGTCACAGGGAAATGGACAGTGTCTTCGAAGATAGCGAAAATAAGGCACTTTAAATATTTTTTTTAGGGATATTCCGGGACCGGTAAAATTTTGAAAAAATTTTAAAAAAATACAACAAGCCGCTGGGAACTCATTTTTATTGTTTTTAACCCTTTTGAAATTGTGATAATGTTCCCCTTTAAAGCTGCTCACACACACACAAAAAGCAGTTTTTGTTTTGCATTTTGTTACTCTGCTGAAAATAAAAAGAACTCCATCCATCCATCCATCCATCCATCCATCCAATTTTCTACCGCTTGTCCCTCTCAGTCCATTGTGGTAGGCGGTGTGCACCCTGGACAAGTCGCCACCTCGTCGCAGGGCCAACACAGACAGACAGACAACATTCACACTAACATTCACACACTAGGGCAGTGGTTCTTAACCTTGTTGGAAGTACCGAACCCCGCCAGTTTTATATGCGCATTCACCAAACCCTTCTTTAGTAAAAAAAAATAAGATAAAAATACAAATTCAAAGCAAAGTTATATGTTTTTTTACTGGTGCACAAAATTTACCGTGCATGAACATCACCTTGTTCAAAGAACAAAACCAACACAGTGCATGAACTCACAACAAATTATCAATCAATCAATCAATGTTTACTTATATAGCCCTAAATCACTAGTGTCTCAAAGGGCTGCACAAACCACTACGACATCCTCGGTAGGCCCACATAAGGGCAAGGAAAACTCACACCCAGTGGGACATCGGTGACAATAATGACCCAGTGACAATGATGACTATGAGAACATGATACTGTGAAAGATCAATCCATAATGGATCCAACACAGTCGCGAGAGTCCAGTCCAAAGCGGATCCAACACAGCAGCGAGAGTCCCGTTCACAGCGGAGCCAGCAGGAAACCATCCCAAGAGGCGGCTGATCAGCAGCGCAGAGATGTCCCCAGCCGATACACAGGCAAGCAGTACATGGCCACCGGATCGGACCGGACTCCCTCCACAAAGGAAATTACACACCTGCAAATCAGTGTGACTTCCGCTGTGGCTTCACCTTGGCAAGTGCCACTCTCATGTCATTTTAAATGATGAATGATAAAATAAAATTATTTATTTTCACAACAAAGTCTGTCCCTTGTCTTTGTTTTCCACCCAGACATACAATACTAGTACACAGCTCAAGAAAAACAATATTTTTTGTTATTATCCCTGTAAGTGGGCCAAAACACTTATATTGGAAAATAATCTCATGAAAGTGACAGCTGTCATTTGTTTATAATAATAAAACATTTTTAATTTGTTATTTAGTCAGGTTTGGGACAGGTGTGCTCACATGTGCTCCACTGAATGCTCAAGGAGTTTTTACGTTTGCTCACGCATATGGAAAATTAGAGGGAACATGGTTTGAGGATATCAATAATATGTCGATAGGGAGACGTTTTTATTTACACAATGAGTAGGGTGTGTCTTGACCTCCGCGGCGGAGGCTCCGCCGAACCCCTGAAGCCGACTCACCGAACCCCTAGGGTTCGATCGAACCCTGGTTAAGAACCACTACACTAGGGCCAATTTAGTGTTGCCAATCAACCTATCCCCAGGTGCATGTCTTTGGAGGTGGGAGGAAGCCGGAGTACCCGGAGGGAACCCACGCAATCACGGGGAGGACATGCAAATTCCACACAGAAAGATCCCGAGAGCAAGATCGAACCCAGGACCTTGGCTCATCAACATGAAAGATGGAATTATGACGATGCAGTGATTTGTATTAGTTTGACATGACGGAGAATAAATATTTACATTTACATCTCGTTCTGTAAACCACGGCAGAAAAAGTAGCAACAAGTCTGTCAGTCCTCTCTGCACTGACTGACATGATGAGCTAGATGGCCAATTTTTGTCACACACGCACGCACGCACGCACGCACGCACGCACACACACACACACGCACGCACGCACACACACACACACACACGCACAAAATGCCTACCTCTTTAGGACCACCCTTTATAGATATAGAAAGATTTGTGTTTACAACATTAATAATATATACATACCATGCATGTATAAAAAAAAGTTGTGAAAAATTTGTTAGAATTTCACAAGAAAAAGGTCACAATTTCACTAGAAAAACCTAGAATTTTTGCAGTCTTATAATAAAAGTCGTAATGTTACTCAATGCAAGTCAAAAGTTTGCAAGAAAAACTGGACATCTGTGCAATGTTATGATAAAAGCTGGAATTTTACTCAATAGTCGCAATTTTTAACAAGAGAAGCTTAAAATGTTGTCAAATTTATGAAAGTAGTCGTAATTTTACTTGACAAAAGTCACAATTTTGTAAGATAATCAGAACTTTACTTGGCAAAAAGATGACAAAAGTCACAATTTTACTAAAAAAATGTCACTATTTTACAAGAACAACAAAAATATTGGCATAATTGTGATACAAGTCAGAATTTATACGACAAATGTCATCTTTTTGCATTAAAAAGTGATAATCTGTCATAAAAAGTAATGTTTTTTTACGAGAAAATATTGCAATATTACAGAAACAAAAAGAACATCAGAAATTGCTCCCAATTTTATAAGAAAATAGTCAACACATTGTGAGAAAAAGATTTTAGTTAATGTTATATTTTTGAATTTTTTGTTTGTAATTGTTTTTTTAATCTTCATTATTTACTTCAAGTTATTACAGTATGTCTCTTTATACATATTTTAGTAATTTTTTTAAAATACATTTTGGCCAAAGGGGACTTATTTCAATTTCTGACACACACTTGTAATTACATATGTTGACCAGAGGGGCATCACTTCAATTTTTTTACACACACTTGTTATTTCATATGTTGACCGGAGGGTGAGCACTTTTAAAACAGACACAAAATCAATTTGAAAAATCCCTCCTTTTTGGAACCACCCTATTTTTGATAGATTTCACCACCAGACAAATGAGACATTCTCTATTAGATGCAATGGTTTTCCGTATTGGGACCATGATTTCGGTCCTAACTTGTTCAATGGTCCTTATATGGAAGGTACTTTTCTTTGTTGATGTCTCTGGACAGGTAGAAATACAATAACGCACACACGTACGCACGCACGCATGCGCGCACACACACACACACGCAAAATGCCTGCCTCTTTAGGACCACCATTTATAGATATAGAAAGATTTGTGTTTACAACATTAATAATATACACACACTATGCATGTATAAAAAAAAGAGTTGTGAAAAATTAGTTAGAATTTCACAAGAAAAAGGTCACAATTTCACTAGAAAAACCTAGAATTTTTGCAGTATTATAATAAAAGTCGTAATGTTACTCAACGCAAGTCAAAAGTTTGCAAGAAAAACTGGACATCTGTGCAATGTTATGATAAAAGCTGGAATTTTACTCAATAGCAGTCGCAATTTAACAAGAAAAGCTCAAAATGTTGTCAATTTTATGAAAGGAGTTGTGCGGTTCTGATAAAATGTTTGTTCGGGTGGATGACGACTTTGGTGATGTGGTTGCGGATGATATAATTGCCTATCCGCGCATCTCTAATACTCAGGGTTCCCACTAATTCAGCGTTATTGTGAATTGTATTTTTCATGCATTTATTTTTGCTGTATTTATCTGCCACACATGGAAAGCCGGGCCTTGAAGATATAGCCTACATTATTTTGGTCCGTGGTGCACAAAAGACCGGGGTTCACTGATCTAGACCACAAGGAAGTTTGTCAAATGTCGATTAGAATCTTCATTGGTCCGTCTTCAAGACAAATGTAAGCAATTGTGTGGACAAGAGACTTAAAGGCATGGAAAAGTATAAAGTTCATGTGGACATGGCCTCAGTTTCAGTGATAAAGGGCCGCTATGGAGAGGAAGATGAGTACCTCTTGTTTAGTGAATGACATACATCCGTTTTTACCTCAGGGTGGGACGTGTGTGTGAGTGCAACACCCACGTAAACTGAAACCAAAAAAAAAAAAAACTGTTAAGTGAAAGTCAATGTACTGATATGAACAGTTTTAAGCCAGAATACAAGCATGTGGCATTTACAAGGTAAAGCATATCGAAGATGAAGAAGAAGAACTGTACAAACATATACACAGACTGTACACATACTGTACATATACATACATACACTCATGCATATAATCCCGTTTCATCAAACATACCGTATTTTTCGGATGATAAATCGCTCCTGGGTATACGTCGCGTCGGCCTAAAATGCAAAATAAAGAAGGAAATAATCATATATAAGTCGCTTTTTTGGGGGAATTTTTTTTTTTAAAATCCAACACCAAGAATAGAGATTTGAAAGGCAATTTAAAATAAATAAAGAATAGTGAACAACAGGCTGAATAAGTGTACCTTATATGACGCATAAATAACCAACTGAGAAGGTGCCTGGTATGTTTACGTAACATATTATGGTAAGAGTCATTCAAATAACTATAACATATAGAACATGCTATACCTTTACCAAACAATCTGTCACTCCTAATCGATAAATCCCATGAAATCTTCTTCCTCGATGTCGCTTCTAAACAACTCTGCCAACTCCAAAGGTATGCGCCGCTTCCTCTTGTTGTTTTCTGCTGCATATTTCACTACGTCCAGCTTGTAATCTGCAGTACAGGATTTCATTTTCGGTGCCATTTTTGTTCAGCCCTTCTCAGTTTTTATAAGTTACCGCCAACGACGAAATGATCCATTTTAATAGCTACGGCAGTAGCATATCGCATATAGCAGTTAGCATCCCATGACCCACAATGCACTTCTGCCATGACCCTCCCCCGCCGAATTCTTATTGGTTGACGTGTATGTGACGATTGTTAACATTTTCTTTGTCTCTTCCGCGAATGAGATAAATAATATTATTTGAAATTTTTTCGGTAATGTGTTAATAATTTCACACATAAGTCGCTCCTGAGTATAAGTCGCACCCCCCGCCAAACTATGAAAAAAACTGCGACTTATAGTCCGAAAAATACGGTATATTAACGTCCGAGGGGACGTCAATATATGTTGCCCAAGGGAAAACTGGGTAACACATGGCACACTGACAAAGCTTCACCTATAGGGTGGGACGGCCGTGGCGCAGTGGAAGAGTGGCCGTGCGCAACCCAAGGGTCCCTGGTTCAAATCCCACCTAGTAGCAACCTCGTCACGTCCGTTGTGTCCTGAGCAAGACACTTCACCCTTGCTCCTGATGGGTGCTGGTTGGCGCCTTGCATGGCAGCTCCCTCCATCAGTGTGTGAATGTGTGTGTGAATGGGTGAATGTGGAAGTAGTGTCAAAGCGCTTTGAGTACCTTGAAGGTAGAAAAGTGCTATACAAGTACAACCCATTTATCATTTATTTATTTATAGTTACTATAACAATCTACAAGGTTAATATAGTTGGCTTGTCTTTCTTCCCCTCCATTTATCTGCTTTCTTTTGTATTACAAGTTATCATTACATATACGTATTGTTGCATTTGAAACAATTGTATTGTTAATAGAGGTAATTTTTGTTATTATTCATTATCAATGGTGCTATTTCTATTGGTATTTGTAATGCTCCATTTGTAGTGTAATAATGCTCATTGTTATTTCTGTATTATTATTTTTTTCACTAACTGCTTCTTTGCTATCACTTTTACCGTCACATTTGTACATATCCTATTTGCTGATGTTGTTCTGCTTTTGTTATTATTGTTGTGTTTGCTGTTGTTCCCACAATTTCCCCCTCTGTCTTCCTTTTTTTCCTCTTTCCATCTCCTCCTGCTCAGGCCCGGCTGCACCAAATAATAATATAAATCCATTTAATAAAGCCAAATACAAATAAGGCAACAAGAAAAAGTATTTCTCTTTTGTAAAGTAGACTTGTACAGCCGATATGGACATCTACATCAACAATATGATTTGCCTGAGAAGCTGGACAGGACACAATAAAAAAAATAAATAAATAAATAAAATAAAATTGTTACGCCGGCTTCGATTCCCTCGAGGATGCGTCAAGTGAACACAGCAAAGGTAAGATATTTACAACTTATTTAAATAACAAAAAGAGCTATATAACAAAAATGCTAGAGCTAGTAGAATGAAACAAACAAAGGACGCTAGCATAAAAGCTAGGATATACAACAATGAGAAATAACCTGGCACGTAGGCACATAAAACAGTAAAACAAAAACTTCAGCATGAGAACTGGAATGAACAATGAATGGCTAGCGTGACAAGCTTAGCGAGAATATACATACTTGAGAGTATTGCAGGCGTAACTTGTTGCGTGAAAAGCAAATCATGAACCCAGACCGAATGAACAGAGAAGACTGGCTTAAATAGAGGGGTGATAATTAGTGGCAGGTGTGCGGGGCGAGACTAGCAGGTGGACTGATGAGTGACCATGGTGACAAAGCAAACAGGAAATAAGGAGTCGGAGAAATATACAAAATGGAAAAATAAATAGTGTAGATCTGAGCAGCAGATCGCAACAAAAATAATATTAAAAAAGAAAACAAAGAAGAACAGTGGACTACAGTGTCTGGTATCATTTTGTTCAATACAGAATTATCATTAACGTTGATTAAAGATAGCAACGTTCATGACACTGAATAGGTTTCCCCTTTCTTTTAGTAAAAACAAAAGTTGTGTAATTTCATACGACTTTTAAGAGGCACCTTTTTTCAAAGTATCATTCCAAAATGTATCGCCTTTGAGGCGTTGGAAGATCAAACAGATTATATTTTAAGCAAAATTTGGGCAAAAATATACAGTAATTGTTAAGGCATGCAAACATTTTAAACGTTATCTGCCATCATTCCAGACTTATGAAGGCAAGTTCTCAATAGACCGCTGATTAATTGATCAAATATTCAATCTGGCCTCTAAAAGCTGAGGTTCATAAGAGTTTGGGCATGGAAGAACTTCACAGGCCTGCAAAACACTGTCATCCATCCATCCATTTTCTACCGCTTATTCCCTTTTGGGGTGGCGGGGGGCGCTGGCGCCTATCTCAGCTACAATCGGGGAGAAGGCAGGGTACACCCGGGACAAGTCGCCACCTCATCGCAGGGCCAACACAGATAGACAGACAACATTCACACTCACATTCACACACTAGGGCCAATTTAGTGTTGCCAATCAACCTATCCCCAGGTGCATGTCTTTGGAAGTGGGAGGAAGCCGGAGTACCCGGAGGGAACCCACGCATTCACGGGGAGAACATGCAAACTCCACACAGAAAGATCCCGAGCCTGGATTTGAACCCAGGACTGCAGGATCTTCGTATTGTGAGGCAGACGCACTAACCCCTCTAACACTGTCATAAAGCACTTAAAAGTTGTATACCAAACAGCTATTTTTCGTCTTTATTTTGTAACGTTAGTGTGGAATAACTCTTTGAAATATTGAATGACGTGCGCTGAACTTGTTAGTGAAGTGAAGTGAAGTGAATTATATTTATATAGCGCTTTTCTCTAGTGACTCAAAGCGCTTTACATAGTGAAACCCAATATCTAAGTTACATTTAAACCAGTGTGGGTGGCACTGGGAGCAGGTGGGTAAAGTGTCTTGCCCAAGGACACAACGGCAGTTACTAGGATGGCGGAAGCGGGAATCGAACCTGCAACCCTCAAGTTGCTGGCACGGCCGCTCTACCAACCGAGCTAAACCGCCCCATTTATTACGTTAAACATCTGTTTTGTGTTAAATTTCAGAGAGGACTATTTTAAAATGTGGCATCTTTTGCAAAGAACCAAATATTTCCAAAGCAAAACACTTATGAAGCTTGTTAAACTTGGTTCAAACCTTGTTTTTGTCCTCTTTTTTTTTTGTTGTTGTTCTGAGTGAAATTCCATAATCTGACCCCGGACAGGAACCGAGGAGTACATTTGTCTGCTTTTGACTTAATCACAGACATAACAGCCCGTGTAGTGGAAAGCTTGATAGGGTTTTCGACACTTGAGAAAAACACATAATCTTGCATGGGAGATTTTTTTTTTTTTTTTTTTTTTAAAGTCTCTGACCATTGTCATTCTATCATTATGTCAGGACTGGCCAAATAAGCTGTCGTTACTTGTGCTACGTCTGTAACGGATAAATCTGTCATGATCCTGCTAAGACGAACGTGATAAACAAGCCCTGAGTCTCCACAGTGCAAGAGTGAGTGGAATGGGTCCTAGTATTTCAGAGAACCTCTCAATACCACAAAATCTGAATGGTTATGAGAGCCTCAATTTTTTTTTGAATGAACCAAAGTAAATAGATGAAAATATATATCCATCCCAGGGCTGAGGTCGGGTCGCGGGGGCAGCAGCCCAAGTAGGGAACCCCAGACTTCCCTCTCCCTCAGCCACTTCATCCAGCTCTTCCCGGGGATCTCGAGGCCAGCCGGGAGACAGTCTTCCCAAGGTTTCCTGGGTCTTACCCGTGGCCTCCTGCCGGTCAGACGTGCCCTAAACAGCTCACTAGGGAGACGTTCGGGTGACATCCTGACCAGATGCCCGAAAATATATATATATTTTTTAAATACAGTAGTAGGTCAAAATGTTAATGCCTTAACTTTGAGAAGTTGTGAAAATCAGCAAACATACAAAGATTGTACTGATTTCTTAACTCCAGAACTGTTCTGCTACATTTATAAAGGATGTTGATGAGAGACAAGCAGGGGCGTACTTTAGCACCAAATTCCGGGCTCCCATTAAAAGACTCCTAAGTGCTGAATCTATCCATCCATCCATCCATCCATCAACTTCCGCTTATCCGAGGTCGGGTCGTGGGGGCAGCAGCCTAAGCAGGGAAGCCCAGACTTCCCCATCTCCAGCCACTTCGTCTAGCTCTTCCCGGGGGATCCCGAGGCGTTCCCAGGCCAGCCGGGAGACATAGTCTTCCCAACGTGTCCTGGGTCTTCCCCGGGGCCTCCTACCGGTTGGACGTGCCCTAAACACCTCCCTAGGGAGGCGTTCGGGTGGCATCCTGACCAGATGCCCGAACCACCTCATCTGGCTCCTCTCGATGTGGAGGAGCAGCGGCTTTACGTTGAGCTCCTCCCGGATGGCAGAGCTTCTCACCCTATCTCTAAGGGAGAGCCCCGCCACCCGGCGGAGGAAACTCATTTCGGCCGCTTGTACCCATGATCTTATCCTTTCGGTCATGACCCAAAGCTCATGACCATAGGTGAGGATGGGAACGTAGATCGACCGGTAAATTGAGAGCTTTGCCTTCCGGCTCAGCTCCTTCTTCACCACAACGGATCGATACAACGTCCGCATTACTGAAGACGCCGCACCGATCCGCCTGTCGATCTCACGATCCACTCTTCCCTCACTCGTGAACAAGACTCCTAGGTACTTGAACTCCTCCACTTGGGGCAGGGTCTCCTCCCCAACCCGGAGATGGCACTCCACCCTTTTCCGGGCGAGAACCATAGACTCGGACTTGGAGGTGCTGATTCTGAATCTTTTGAACAAATTTGCAAAAGATTCAGCAACACAGATGCCCAGAATACTGTTTAATTGCGCGATGAAAAGAAACGACTTTTAGCCGCAAATAGTGCAGCGCTAATATTTCCTGACAGTCCGTGATGTCAACCAGAAACTCCGCGGGAAATTTAACGTTGCAATTTAGTAAACTAAACCGGCCGTATTGGCATGTGTTGCAATGTTAATATTTCATCATTGATACATAAACTATCAGACCGCGTGGTCGGTAGTAGTGGGTTTCAGTAGGCCTTGAACGCACAACAGTGATGTGCAATTAGATGCTCACAAGAAAATATGATAAAAAAATGACTATTTATGCATCATTTTTAACCATTTTCATGTTTTATCATCTTGACTGAAACAGCCTTAGCTGACAGTAACACTCTAGCGTCAAATGAATAGGGAAATAATCTAGTCTGGTCTGAACACTTGATTGGGAGTTTTGGCACAAAATGTGGAATAAATCAAGCCCTCCCCCACGTGAGAGCCTTCATCATCCACGTGGGTCCGGCCGATACAGTTACATTCTGGAATCTGGAAAAGATTAAGAATTCTCGCCCTCTCCAAAAGCCATGGGATGCTTTTAACGAGGGCTCGAACCTCCCCGTCAGATGGGCCAGCATCAGAAGAAAACAGCAGGAATCAGTATTTTACAATTGAGGGGTTATCTGTGGAACACCGTGTGTCTGTTTTGACTGGGAGGTGAGAGTTTTGTCCACATGGATGCTATTCTGCTGCATTTTCCCTCACCGTGGAAGAAATGTTTGCTCCTATCGTAGAATTATTACTCAACCACTGCAGAAAGGCGATAAGGGGTGTCAGAATGTTTTCCCCATGAATAAAGATTAAACATTCTCTACCTTAAACTTGCTAAAACCATCCATCCATCCATTTTCTTCCACTTATTCAAGGTCAGGTCACGGGGGCAGCAGCCTAAGCAGAGAAGCCCAGACCTCTCTCTCCCCAGCCACTTTGTCCAGCTCCTCCCGAGGGATACCGAGGCGTTCCCAGGCCAGCCGGGAGACATAGTCTTTCCAACGTGTTCTGGGTCTTCCCCGTGGCCGCCTGCTGGTCGAACGTACCCTAAAGACCTCCCTAGGGAGGTCAATATATGCTTAGCTATCTGAACAAAACGTCCACATCTTAGCTGAGTTACAGGTGGTAAAGCAAATGAGTGTAATATCGAATAATATATTTTCATTAATAAGGCATTAATTTTATTTAGCGCAGCCCTAGTGGCTCCCTTGAGATTTTTCTAAATTTTATGAAAATGGAAAAATATTGACACGATGGCGAGGCATAATGGATGCGTGTTGCTACCCCAGGGATGCAAGAGGACCAGGACAGGCAGGAGTTGCAGGTAAGATTAGATTTAATACAAAAACAAAAATAATACTGGTACAAAATGCAAAGAAAAGGCGTGCCGAATGCACGGAGAGCTATGCTAATAATTAGCAACGAGAGCAGAGTACAGGAATAGAGGTGCAGAGCGCACGCAAAGCTAAGGCGAGACTTAGCAATAGTGATTACAAAAATAAGAACCAACGTGCGTGTTGCAAGTAGCAAACAAAACAGCCAGGAGGAACTAAGGTAGCAGGTGGTCTTAAATACAACACAAATAATTCAAAACAGGTGTGCGTAATGAGTCCGTGCAGGAGGCATACTTAGGTTGCCATGGTGACAATACAAAACAAGGAAGTGCGCTAACAAACGGGATCGGTAGAGTCCAAAACATGATCAAAACATAGTAGGACAATACAAAAAAGACAAACATGCTAGAGATGTGTGATCCGGAAGCCGGATCACAACATTACCCCCCCCTTAAGGGGCAGATCCCAGATGCCCCCAAAAAACTGCAATAAAGAGAACCCCCTCCCAAAACCAGAAAGTTCACACACGAAGGGAGGGCGGAAGGAGTCCACGGTGGAGGGTCGCCAGATCGCATGTCCCCGAATCCACCGAGGACACATCATGTGGCGGCGGCGGGTGGAACGCTGCTGCCGAAAAAGTTTTGGCGGGCGACCTCGAAAAGGCCACATTAGTGGCCGCCTCGCAGGATGAGGTGCCCGGCGAGGCGGACGACCCGGGCACGGCCACATCCGTGGCCGACATGGAGGAGGGAGTATCTGGCGAGGAGGATGACCTCGCAGAGGCCACGCCCGTGGTCGACGTGGTGGACGACGCCTCAGCACCGAAATCCCAGCAGGCTTGGAAGCAGCAGACGAGGGTGCGGGGACTGCAGCCAAAGCAGGCCCGAGTGCAGCTGGCGAGGATGATGCGGGTGCTGCAGCCGCAGGAGTCGTCGGAGGCGGCCTGGGAGCCGCAGGAGTCGTCGGAGGCGGCCTGGGAGCCGCAGGAGTCGTCGGAGGCGGCCTGGGAGCCGCAGGAGTCGTCGGAGGCGGCCTGGGAGCCGCAGGAGTCGTCGGAGGCGGCCTGGGAGCCGCAGGAGTCGTCGGAGGCGGCCTGGGAGCCGCAGGAGTCGTCGGAGGCGGCCTGGGAGCCGCAGGAGTCGTCGTCGACGCTGGTGTGGGCTCCAGCCCCGTCGTCGACGCTGGTGTGGGCTCCAGCCCCGTCGTCGGCGCTGGTGTGGGCTCCAGCCCCGTCGTCGGCGCTGGTGTGGGCTCCAGCCCCGTCGTCGGCGCTGGTGTGGGCTCCAGCCCCGTCGTCGGCGCTGGTGTGGGCTCCAGCCCCGTCGTCGGCGCTGGTGTGGGCTCCAGCCCCGTCGTCGGCGGTGCTTGGCGGCACGGAGCTGGCACCGGTGCTTGGCGGCACGGAGCTGGCACCGGTACCTGTCGTGGTGCTGGTACCGGAGTGGGCTCCAGCCTTGGAGTTTGTGCTGGTGTGAGAACCAGACTGGGAGCTGGTGTGAGAACCAGACTGGGAGCTGGTGTGAGAACCAGACTGGGAGCTGGTGTGAGAACCAGACTGGGAGCTGGTGTGAGAACCAGACTGGGAGCTGGTGTGAGAACCAGACTGGGAGCTGGTGTGAGAACCAGACTGGGAGCTGGTGTGAGAACCAGACTGGGAGCTGGTGTGAGAACCAGACTGGGAGCTGGTGTGAGAACCAGACTGGGAGCTGGTGTGAGAACCAGACTGGGAGCAGGTGTCGGCTTCAGCCGAGGAGCAGGTGTCGGCTTCAGCCGAGGAGCAGGTGTCGGCTTCAGCCGAGGAGCAGGTGTCGGCTTCAGCCGAGGAGCAGGTGTCGGCTTCAGCCGAGGAGCAGGTGTCGGCTTCAGCCGAGGAGCAGGTGTCAGCCGAGGAGCAGGTGTCGGCGTCAGCCGAGGAGCACTAAGAGACTGGCAGAGAGGAGGACTAGGACTACTATGAGGATTTAGACTAACACTAGGACTTGGGCAAGGACTTGTGTGAGGACCAGTACTTACAATCAAACTAGTGCTTTTATAAGGACTTGGGCAAGGACCAGGACTTACAGTCGAACCAGGGCTTGGGCAGGAACTAGGACTTGAGGTCAACCTAGGGCAAGGACTGGGACTTACAATCATACTGGTGCTCGGGCAAGGACTTGGACAAAGACTAGGACTTACAGTGACACTGGGGCTCGGACAAGAATTTGGGCAAGGACTAGGGTTACTGTGAGGACTAAGACCACGAGGGGAATTAGGACACGGACTACGATCAAGACTACACGAAGGTACGTAACTGGGACCGGGACTTGGACTACCATTAAGAGAATGACTTGAGCAAGGACTTGGGCTAGGACTCGGACTACGACTCAGTCTACGAGTTGATCTACAATGTTGGCCAGAAGTCGGACCAGGACTGGGACTAGGCTTGAACACCGGTGGTGGAGGAAGAAAAGTAGGTAGCTCATGTTGCCTTAGTTTGCATCTAGAAATAACATCTGTATAGAACTTAGTTGTGTCTATAGAGTCCAAAAAATCATAGTCAATATTTGAAACAGGTTGAGAATAAGACTCAACAATATAAAAATCCTCAGAAAAAATATCATCGACAGGGGGTGGTATTGAGTCACCAGGGGGCGTTGACGAAATGACGTCACCGTGATGGACCGGTGGGCCGGAGGTATGCCCTGGCCTTACAGCCCAGTCGGAAGAGTGGTTGGAATATGGAGAAAAAACAAAACTTCCAAACCTCAGGGAAGAGTACTGGGCTGTTGTCTGCGCGCTGCTGTCCGGGGAAAAAGTCTTCGCGGCTTGGCGAAGGGAAGACTTTTGGTGGTCCACTGCGAGGCGGCGTTGTGCTGGCTGTTTTCTGACACGATGGCGAGGCATAATGGATGCGTGTTGCTACCCCAGGGATGCAAGAGGACCAGGACAGGCAGGAGTTGCAGGTAAGATTAGATTTAATACAAAAACAAAAATAATACTGGTACAAAATGCAAAGAAAAGGCGTGCCGAATGCACGGAGAGCTATGCTAATAATTAGCAACGAGAGCAGAGTACAGGAATAGAGGTGCAGAGCGCACGCAAAGCTAAGGCGAGACTTAGCAATAGTGATTACAAAAATAAGAACCAACGTGCGTGTTGCAAGTAGCAAACAAAACAGCCAGGAGGAACTAAGGTAGCAGGTGGTCTTAAATACAACACAAATAATTCAAAACAGGTGTGCGTAATGAGTCCGTGCAGGAGGCATACTTAGGTTGCCATGGTGACAATACAAAACAAGGAAGTGCGCTAACAAACGGGATCGGTAGAGTCCAAAACATGATCAAAACATAGTAGGACAATACAAAAAAGACAAACATGCTAGAGATGTGTGATCCGGAAGCCGGATCACAACAAATATGTTATTTTACACAAACACACACACACACACACATAAATATATACATATATACACACATATATATATACATATATATACATACATACATACATACATATATATATATATATATATATATATATATATATATATATATATATATATATATATACACACATACATATACATATACATATATGTATATAAAAATATTTTTACATGTTCATACAATTTTGAAAAAGCTCCAGGAAGCCACTAGGGCAGCGGTAAAGATTTGCTTGTGGCCAAATAAAATAAATGCCTTATTAATGAAAATATATTACTCGATATTACACTCATTTGCTTTACCACCTGTAACACAGCTATATATCCATCCATCCATTTTCTACCGCTTATTCCCTTTCGGGGTCGTATAAAAATAACATCATATATATACATATATATACACATATATATATATATATATATATATACACACATATATATATATATATACATATATATATATATATATATATATATATACACACATACATACACACATATATAAAAAAATATATAAATACACATCCACATATATATATATATATATATATATATATATATATATACACACACATACACACACTTTTAATGTATTTATTTACTTTTTTGTGTTAGTACGCGGGATTCATCTGGTGGTTACTTGATTAAAGTACAGTGTTTTATTTTCTTATATTCAAACACAGTGTTACTGTTCAAATTGACTGCAATGTGGCCAAATATATTAAATATACGTTGTAAACAAAACCCCTGCCTTGTAATTAATGAATGCTTAAGCCTACTACGCTACTGTATTTTGATGTTGGTCATTACGGCGGTACTTCGAGAGCCAAGATGAGATGGTACTTGGAGAAAAAAATTTGAGAACCTCTGTTTTAATGTAATTAAATTCAAGTACATTAAAATCGTATTTACTTTTATTTTTGAAGCAGCCTCATGTTGCAGGTATAACAAGCACTTTCTGCAGTTTTCATTCATTCCCCTGCACTGTGAGGACCTTTGGCTTAGTCTGCATGACGTCTGCGGGGGGCGTTTTGGTTGCCATGATGACCACTCAGCAGTCAGCTGGTCTCCCTCGGTGTAAACAAGGAGACCGGGGAGTTGTTGTTCAAAGACATTCACTTACAAACGTGTGGCTGAATGATAAAAGGTTCTTAAAAAACGGCAAAGAACAGGATGATCTATCTTTTGTGTTTGACTAACAGGAAGGTGCTTCAAACATTCGCCACAGTGGAACAAGTGATGCAATGCTAATGTAGTCCTTCTGAGACACCACAGATAAGACCTTTTTCTTAACTACAACAACAAAATGATTAATATTTAGTCCAACCACTAATGTTGAAGCCGATTTAAAAAGAAATAAGACATAACGGAAATATAAGAAGTGTGTTCCAGCATAGAACGAATTACAGGCTCATAACTCAGAAAATGCACTTTTCAGTCACAGATAAGAAGACCAGCTCTTCAAGATCAAACACTTTTAATGTACAACATTAGTGTTGTCTTAATACCAGTATTAAAATATTCTGATACTTTTCGGTACTTTTCTAAATAAAGGGGACCACAACATTTTCCATTATTGGCCTTTTTTTTTGGACTACAATGTGAAATAATGTTTTATGTATGTATACATAGATACATCTGTCATCTCTATCTTTTTTTTTTTAATTTATTTTTTATTTATTTATTTATTTATTTCTTTTTTTTTTATTTATACTACCATATTGTATATGCACCTTAGGAGGAGCTGCTCCAATTTCGTTGTTCTTTGAACCTGTTCATTGCAATAATGACAATAAAACTCTATTCTATTCTATTCTATTCTTTATTTTAACAAAAAATCTTAGGGCACATTAAACATATATTTCTTATTGCAAGCCTGTCCTTAAATAAAACAGTGAACATACACCTTGTCTTTTATTAGTAGGTAAACAAACAAAGGCTCCTAATTTAGTCTGCTGACATATGCAGTAACATATCATGTAATTTTCAGTTCTATTATTTTATCAAATTTTTTAAGGACAAGTGGTAGAAAATGAATGATTCATCTACGTCAGGGGTGTCAAACTCAAATACAGAGTGGGCCAAAATTTAAAACCGAACATAGCAGCGGGCCGAGGTTGAACAAATTAACCTTTTAATAGGGACTCAAACAAGTTTTGCATTGAATCTTGAACAAGTAAGGCTTACAGTATATACATTTATAGTGACTTACAAAATCGAGTTTCAAATTATAATAATAATTAAAAAATATTAATGGCACATCAAATAAAATTTAAATACAAATGGAATGCTTCTTTTCGGCGGCGGGGTTGAGGTGGACGGGGTTTGGTGATAGCGGGGGGTGTATATTGTAGCGTCCCGAAAGAGTTAGTGCTGCAAGGGATTGTGGGTATTTGTTCTGTTGTGTTTATGTTGTGTTACAGTGCGGGTGTTCTCCCAAAATGTGTCATTCTTGTTTGGTGTGGGTTCACGGTGTGGCGCATATTTTGTAACAGTGTTAAAGTTGTTTATACGGCCACCCTCAGTGTGACCTGTATGGCTGTTGACCAAGTATGCCTTGCATTCACTTGTGTGAGTGTATAAGCCGCATATATTATGTTACTGGGCTGGCACGCTGTTTGTATGGAAGAAAAGGGGACGTGGCGACAGGTTGTAGAGAACGCCAAAGGCAGTGCCTCTAAGGCCCACCCCCAATATTGTTGAGGGACACTGAACTTCGGGAGTCTCCCGGTAAAATCGGGAGGGTTGGCAAGTAAGAGCATTAGCGGTGAATGCGGTGTTACAGCAGCGGGCCAGCTCTAATGTTAATTTGATATTGCCTCAAGGGCCAAGTGAAATTACACGGCAGGCCAAATGTGGCCCGCGGGCCAGAGTTTGACACCCCTGATCTACATGTTTATTCACTGTTAATATCTGCTTACTTTCTCTTTTAACATGTTCTATCTACACTTCTGTTAAAATGTAATAATCACTTATTCTTCTGTTGTTTGATACTATACATTAGTTTTGGATGATGCCACACATTTGGGTATCAATCCGATATCAAGTCGTTAGAGGATCATATATTAGTCATATTCAAAGTCTTCATGTGTCCAGGTACATGTTTCCTGAGTTTATAAACATAATATACATAAAAAAAAAACAAAAAAAGAAGATGTTTTGATGCCAAAAAATATTGACGTAATCATAGTAATATTGACTAGATACGCTCCTGTACTTAGTATCATTACAGTGGATGTTAGGTGTAGATCCACCAATGGTGTTTATTTTACCGATACTTTTCAGAGGCGGTATAGTACCGAATATGATTAATTAGTGTCACGGTACTATATTAATACCTGTATACCGTACAACCCTATACAACATAGTTATCAAACGTATTCATTCATATAATGCACACAGAAAAATGAACTGTTTTCTTTCTGTCTGTGCAGGATCAAGACTCTTCAGGGGACCCCTGACAATTTGTGTAACCCTGATCCGAACGCAGGCACGTCACTCTTCCTCTACTTTTACAGCGATTACGCGCACATGCACGCGTTTAACGTAGCCGAGACGGAGAATGACCATAATGCAACAAATCCTCGCAATGATAAGCGACACAAGTCATATTTACCAGAAATACAGAATACGGCTGTCATATTTAATGCATTAACTGATGTGATTAATCCCCCAAAATATCACATCAATTATGTATACTGTCTGGTCAAAAGTTTACATACACTTGTAAAGAACATAATATCGTGACTGTCTTGAGTTTCCAATAATTTCTACAACTCTTTTTTTTTTTGTGATCGAGTGATTGGAGCACATACTTGTTGGTCACAAAAAACATTCAAGAAGTTTGGTTCTTTTATGAATTTATTATGGGTCTACTGAAAATATGACCACATCTGCTGGGTCAAAAGTATACATACAGCAATGTTAATATTTGGTTAAATGTCCCTTCGCAAGTTTCATTGCAATAAGGCGCTTTTGGTAGCCATCCACAAGCTTCTGCTTGAATTTTTGACCACTCCTCTTGACAAAATTTGGTGCAGTTCAGCTAAATGTGTTGGTTTTCTGACATGGACTTGTTTCTTCAGCATTGTCCACATGTTTAAGTCAGGACTTTGAGAAGGCCATTCTAAAACCTTGATTTAGCAATTTCTTTATCACTTTTGACATGTGTTTGGGGTCATTGTCCTGTTGGAACATCCAACTGTGCCCAAGACCCAACATCTGGGCTGATGATTTTAATTTGGAGGTAATCCTTCTTTTTCATCGTCCCATTTACTCTCTGTAAACCACCAGTTCAATTGGCAGCAAAACAGGCCCAGTGCATAATACTAGCACCACCATACATGACGGTAGGTTGGGTATTCCTGGGATTAAATGCCTCACCTCCTCCAAATATATTGCTAGGTATTGTGGCAAAACAGCTCAATATTTGTTTCATCTGACATCACATGGAAAAAGATAAGACCTTCTGGAGGAAAGTTCTGTGGTTGGGTCTTGGGCGCAGTTGGGTGTTCCAACTGGACAATGACCCCTAATACACATCAAAAGTAGTAAAGGAATGGCTAAATCAGGCCAGAATTAAGGTTTCAGAATGGCCTTCCCAAAGTCTAGACTTAAACGTATGGACAATGCTGAAGAAACAAGTCAATGTCAGAAAACCAATAAATTTCGCTGAAATGCACCTGTGGAGAGGCGGAGCCTACGGGCCGACGGCGGGGCAGGAAACGCTTTGGCCCTGCTCAAGATGGCAACCAGGAGGCGGAGAATGTGGCGGAACGAAGAGGCGGGGCGTGCCTGGAGCGATGCCGCAGCAATTAAGATCAGATGCGTGGCTCACAATCTGCCTATCTCCTCGCAGTGTATAAAAGGGGGAGAAGGAGGAAAGATCAGGAGAGGAGGTGGAGTGTCCGCATCAGTGCAGGAGAGACGAGAGCCACAGAGATCAGCACAAGAGAGACGACGACACGGCAGCTGAAAAGCAGACCGGAGTGAACTGAAAGAGCGACAGACCGACGCTGCCAAAAGCCTTTATTGAAAAATAAAGAGTCAAACCTGTGCGAAGCGATGTCCTTCCTGAATGGTCCACGCAACCCAAACGACGGCTGGAGTCGTTCACAGCACCAATTTTGTAAGGAAAAGTGATCAAAAATTCAACCAGAAGCTTGTGGATGGCTACCAGAAGCTCTGCCAGCGGACATGCAACCAAATATTAAAATTGCTGTATGTATACTTTTGACCCAGCAGATTTGATCACATTTTCAGTAGACCCATAATAAATTCATAAGAGAACCAAACTTCATGTTTTTTGTGACCAACAAGTATGCACTCCAATCACAAAAAAAATAAGAGTTGTAGAAATTATTGGAAACTTAAGACAGCCATGGCATTATGTTCTTTACAAGTGTATGTCCACTTTTGAACACGACTGTAGCTGCGGATTTATCACGCAATTTATTTTGAGCCCACTTGCTCCTTTACTGCGACCGCAGACGGTTACTTGAAAGACGGTGCGGGTTGTTATACGGTCAAAGATGATATGAGATTATTACTGGTGTGCTCGCTGGCAAATTTCACTACAAATTAAACCCCTAACAGGACTCTACATAAAGCTGTTAGCAGATTTTGAGCAAATAAATGACAAATATTCAGGTAAAACATCTAAAAAAAATGACAGTAAAAAATGTTGAGGTTAATTTGAATTATGTAAGCAAGTACTTTACAATGAAAAACTACAATTCATCCAAAATCAAAGGTGTGATTAATCTGATCGAAAATATGTATCACTTGCCAGCAGTAATACAAAAACAAAGACTGAAACTAATCTAAAAGTCAAATCGTACAGAAAAACCCGCTCGTTCACAACTAAATTTGTGTGTTGTGATCCGCTGCCCGGATCATGTTTTGATTCAGATTTTTGAGTCTTTTTGTGTTTTCTGTTTTGGACTCATTCGGTTCCGGTTCGTGCTCCTCTGTTTGTTTCCATGGTAACTCCTTATTTTCCCCTGCCGCCTGTTCCGAACGCGCACCTGTGTTTTCTGATTACTATCTTTATTTAAGCCTTCCTTTTCCGTTCATTCAGTCTTGCTTCCTAGTTTGTGTTCGCACAACAGTGACGACTTTGGTTACCAAGTTACTTCCATGCTAAGCCCTTTTGTTCTTTCTAGTTCCCATGCTAGTTCTGTTCGTTTTTGTCAAAGTCTGATTTAATTTCTAATTAAACATTTGTTTCTTACCTTCACGCTGCGTTCGAAGCCCGACTGCGTCATTGGGAGAACGACTCCGCATCACCATGCGTCCCAATCGTTACATTGTGTACTTGATGAAGACATATCAATTATTTATTAGATGTGGCAGCTGCCACCAAAAAAAGTCATAAAATAAAATCAAATAAAGGCTGAAATGAATCCAGCAGAATATAAGTAAATGACTTTAGTTTAAAGACAGGTATGTGTTCTAAATCTATAGTCGGTGAGTATGCTCTCGGTTATGCCAGAAGTTAACACGGTCCTTTAGTTTGGTTAAATAAGCCGTGATCCTCTGTCATCTTTTGATAATAAAAAAGATGTGTAGTCTACTTTTGACGACCATCTGCCGAGCATCTGTCCCAATTAACGCTTTATAAGAACGCTGCACACGGTCTTTGTATTTATTTTCCAAAAGCACTATCAATTCAAGACCCTTTCATTCGAAACTTGGTCCAGCAATGATAAATAAAGTATAAACCTCACATGTACAGCATGTGCTTTGCTGGTAAAGACGTACAGTGCTGTACAAAAACACAGATGCTTTGAATGAGTCCTCCCTGGATCGTGTTTATACTTAAAATACACGTCAGTGATCCGTGAAGTCAATCCATTGCATCTCCAGTCAATTACCGTCTCTCATTAAATCAAAACGAAACAGAAAGGCTCATTTCAAAAGTCTGTGCTCTTGTGTCATCCTTTTGTGTTTCCCTCGTTTTCATGTGTTGTTATACTTTTTTGCCTTTTGGTCCGGGACCCTTTGGGACTGTGTGACAATGGGTGGCACTTTCGTGACCTCTGTGGTGCTTTTTTTGTGGACTTCTGGATCCAACTACCGGGAGCCTTTTGGCCATGGAGACCAGCTGCTGGGTGTCTGCCGCACCGGAGTCGGTTTGGAGGGACTGGAGGAGATGCGGATGAGGGGACAGGGCTGCGGAGCTAGCACTGAGCGCCGGGACGGAGAGGCTTCGCGGTGTCTTGGCCGGGTGAGCAGGTGTCGGACACCTCAGTCACCTTGGACGAATCCTTGCTCATCCATTCGGACTGGACACTGGCCGAGAGTGGAGTCGGCTGTCTTGGTTGCTTTGTTGGGTCTGCTTCTGTCTCTGGCCATGCTCTTTCCACCCCAGCGGACGATGGCGTGGAACACCGCAGAGGCCACCACAGTGGATATGTTTCTTTTACTTTTTATTCATAGCTGTATGTAGAAGTGTCTGGTTGTATCTGCTGCTTTAATGTCTTTAATGTCCTCTGTTTTCTTTGATGTTTCCCTCTTACACAAATGTAAGAGGGATGTGTACTATGGCTATGAGTTGTATTTTCCCTTGGCCTCAGTCTGCACCCCCTCTCCAGGGCCCAGGCTTAGACCGATTTTTTTAAATTTTATTTTAATCTTCTATTTTTTTTCCTCCCATCCCCCCCTTGTTTACCTGTATGTCATATTTTTTGTAAGGGGCGCTGGAAGTCGGCAGACCCGTCAGCGATCCTGTTCTGTCTCCCTGTAATGTTTGTCTGATCTTGAATGGGATTGTGCTGACAATTCAAATTTTCCTGAAGGAACTCTCCTGACGGAATAAATAAAGTACTATCTATCTAATCTAATCTTTAAAAGAAGCCCTATTACGACCAACTTTCCTTACCCATTGGCACCTGATGGTGTGTAATTGGGATCTGCATGAGTCCCAAAAATGTGAAAACAATCCGTATTTGTATCTGAAGCAACAATAGCTATCCTCCATGAAAACGTACTTTGTATGATCGCATTCATTTTGTCTTAAAGTCCAGTTTAGAGAAGTATTTCATCTTTTGAATTGAATTGAATTATATTTATATAGCGCTTTTCTCTAGTGACTCAAAGCACTTTACATAGTGACACCCAATATCTAAGTTACATTTAAACCAGTGTGGGTGGCACTGGGAGCAGGTGGGTAAAGTGTCTTGCCCAAGGACACAACGGCAGTAACTAGGATGGCGGAAGCGGGCAGTAACTAGGATGGCGGAAGCGGGAATCGAACCTGCAACCCTCAGATTGGATACAGAATATAATCCTCCATATTGGAAGAAACATTCATTTAATTCAATTTCATTTCAAGAAATTAAACAATATTTTTGCATCTGACAAAAAACACCCACAAACGCTGGCTTACTCAAATAAAAATGCCATGTTTGTTATAAATACAGTTTTTTTTTAAATGCTGGCGTCCGCTGGAGAGACCTGTGTCTGCGAGCTTGAGCGCCCCCACTTCTCCCAGTGTGGCGAGTCAGAGTACTGCAGAGGCATTGAACTGCGAGTTGACAATATATCGCCCCCTACCTTGAGGCAGAGTTACTTGCTGCCTCAAGACCTGCCTTTTCCACGTGGCAACAAGCATGCGCCCCCTCGCACGCACGCCCAATACACACTGTGTGTAGCCGTGGAGGCACTGCCTGTGTCTGCCTCACTTCTCATCTGCTGCATTGTTTTGATCAGGAAACATGGAATTTCCACAATTTTGACCATGAAAAATATCAAACAGGAACCACACCACAATCACATAGAAAGCATCAACCAAAAGAGAAATATTAAAACTTGTTTTATTTTATTACTTCGTTTTGAAACACTTCATGTTTAAGCCACCTGATGGCAGGTGAGGCACTGCCTCACTTGCCTCCCCTGACAGCCCGTCACTGGTGGCGACATTGAAGAGATATTCACAAAACAATATTTCCTTCCTTTCCACTTTCGCCAAACGAGCCATATGGAATGTGCACAATTGGTGACATCACAAATTGGGAAGACCGTCAACAGATTGTCAATATGGTATAAATGTGCATGTGTCCGCCATTGTAGTCTGCGCTGTTGTCAATAAGATGATTCTTTTTTTCCTATTCTCTTGTTGTGGGGCAAACTGGCTCCTACAAGCACATGCATACTCCGCTGGTGCCATTTCTGATATAAAGTAGCGCATAGTTCTCACTATGGTTGTGCGGTATACCGGTATTAGAATAGTACCGTGATACTAATGAATCATATTCAGTACTATACCGGCTCAAAAAAGCACGGGTCCGCAGTGTTTTAGCTACTTCTAAATCACTAATCCTCGCCTCCATGACAAATTCAGAACAGGAAGTGAATCAAAGTGTTAGCAATTGCAATTTGATGTAAACTGGGTAGGAATGAATAAGCTCTGCTTCTTCCTGCTCATTTTCAAACATGTTAAAAAGAGAAACTTGCAATTTGTGATGTACCATGTTGTAATTGTATGCGTGTTGGAAACAAACTCAAACAACAACCACGACCGTATTTAAACAAAACCAATAACTGAATACTGGAAGCATTTTTCTTTTAAATCACAACTTATTTGTATCCTCAAATTATAAAAAAATATTTACCTTAAAGGCCTACTGATATGAGATTTTCTTATTTAAACGTGGATAGCAGGTCCATTCTATGTGTCATACTTGATCATTTCGGGATATTGCCATATTTTTGCTGAAAGGATTTAGTAGAGAACATCGACGATAAAGTTTGCAACTTTTGGTGCTGATAAAAAAGCCTTGCCTTTACCGGAAGTAGAAGACGATGACGTCACAAGGGTGATGGCTCCTCACGTCCTCACATTGTTTTTAATGTGAGCCTCCAGCAGCAAGAGCTATTCGGACCGAGAAAATGACAATTTCCCCATTAATTTGAGCGAGGATGAAAGATTCGTGGATGATGACATTGATAGCGAAGGACTAGAAAAAAAAATAAAATAAAGTTAAAAAAAGAAAGGCGATTGCATTGTGACGGATTCAGATGTTTTTAGACACATTTACTAGGATAGTTCTAGGAAATCCCTTATCATTCTATTGTGTTGCTAGTGTTTTAGTGAGATTAAATAGTACCTGATAGTCGGAGGGGTGTGTCTACGGGTGTCTTGAGGCCAGTGTCTGAGGGAAGTCGACGGCAGCTCTTCCGTCCAAAGGCAAAACCTAGTAACTCACTTCTAGCTGATTTTGAGAAAACAAAGGAAAAACAATCTATCTTGATGCTGTCTTACAAAGATCTACAAAGTCATCAAACGTTTAGATGTTTTCTTGAGCTTTCATTTTCTTTGCCGATTGAGCCATGGATTGAATCCGCTCTCATGAACGTGTGCCCTTTCTCCAGATATTTTATTACAATCTCGGGTGGGCCCCATTCTGCGTTTGCACATTGGGCAAGAGCCGTGTACAGCGTCCAGTTTTTATTTTGACCTCCACAGTTATCTGCCCAAAAGAGTATGCAAGGGGAAGAATCAAGAATAATACATTTAATGAAAGTGTTTGCAACGTCCTGGGCCAATCTTTCAAATATCCCCTTGTGCCATAATATCACATAATCAGGTTGACCGTCGGGCCCCATTCGTGCAAACGTCTCATTAAAGACAATAAGGCGACTGACAAAGAAGCTCCGATTGGTCCCTTGAGATACTAGGTTGTTTTTTTGTATCTACGCGGTTATGTGGTAGTTGTTAGGTCCTGCCACGCGCGTAACAGCTTACTTACGGAACAAATTACAATATCGCATACACTAATGTAAAGCATATCACCTAGGAACTCCAAAATTATTATCAGCTCAGTTTTTCACCAAAATTGTGTTACTGGGTTTTGCCTTTGGACGGGAGAGCTGATCACCGGTAAGAGGCGACTTTTTACCACAATTTTCTCACCGAAACCTGCCGGTTGACAAGTGGTCGAGAACCATGTTCGCTTGACTGCTCTGATTCATAGTAAAGCTTCACCTCCGGGAATTTTAAACAAGGAAACACCGTGTTTGTGTGGCTAAAGGATAAAGCTTCCCACCTCCATTTTTCTACTTTGACTTCTCCATTATTAATTGAACAAATTGCAGAAGATTAAGCAACACAGAAGTCCAGAATACTGTGTAATTGCGTCGACTTTTAGCTGCAAATGGTGCTGCACTAATATGTCCCCTGCAACCCGGGACGTCGCGCGCACGCGTCATCATTCCGCGACGTTTTCAACAAGAAACTCCGCGGGAAATTTAAAATTGCAATTTAGTAAACTAAAAAGGCCGTATTGGCATGTGTTGCAATGTTAATATTTCATCATTGATATATAAACTATCAGACTGCGTGGTCGGTAGTAGTGGGTTTCAGTAGGCCTTTAATTTGGTTTCATAATGTCCCTAATACTTATTTGCATTGCTTCTAATTGCCTAAGTCTTGAAAGGAGAGTGGATCGGTCTGCATGAATGCAGCTGGAGGTTAAGGCATGGGGTGAAAACAGCAGGCAGTGTCTGGTCCGCTGCTGAAAAGGAGAGAACATCTAAGTTGAGAAGGAGAAGGAAGTTGTGACCCGCGCACAGTAGGAGCGCTGCAAGGTCAGAAGGGCGTCAGAGTGGCTGAAAGAAGCCGGACAGCCGATACGAAGGAATCATCACTCACTTGCTTTGACCTTTGGAAAGTCCAACGCTGCTTCCTGGGCACTAGGACCGCCGCTGTCGAGGTGGCCAACACACCAGAAAGTCCAGGAGCACAACTTTTTGATAACATCTCACAGGCTTCTCAAAGGACGTTGTTCAGATCAAGTCCTGAACTGTAAAATACATTTAGAGAGCGTCATGAATCCTAGAAACCTCCCGAGGTCTGAAGGCCTCTGAAGCAGTGTTTTTCAACCACTGTGCCTCTGTGAGATACAGTCTGGTGTGCCGTAGGGCAGTGGTTCTCAACCTTTTATCAGTGATGTACCCCCTGTGAACATGTTTTTAATTCAAGTACCCCCTAATCAGAGCAAAGCATTTTTGGTGGAAAAAAAGAGATAAAGAAGTAAAACACAGCACTATGTCATCAGCTGATTTATTAAATTGTATAACAGTGCAAAATATTGCTTATTTGTAGTGGTCTTTCTTGAACTATTTGGAAAAAGATATAAAAATAACTAAAAACTGTTGCAAAATAAACAAGTGACTCAATTATAAATAAATATTTCTACACATAGAAGTATTCATAAACTTAAAGTCCCCTCTTTGGGGATTGTAATAGAGATCCATCTGGATTCATGAACTTAATTCAAACATTTCTTCACAAAAAAATAAATCTTTAACATCAATATTTATGGAACATGTCCACAAAAATCGAGCTGTCAACACTGAATATTGCATTGTTGTATTTTTTTCACAGTTTATGAACTTACATTGATATTTTGTTGAAGTATTATTCAATAAACATATTTATAAAGAATTTTTGAATTGCTGCTATTTTTAGAATATTTAAAAAAAAATCTCACATACCCCTTGGCATACCTTAAAGTACCCCCATTTGAGAACCACTGCCGTAGGGGCATTATGCAGTTTCACCTATTTGGGTTAACATTATTTTTTGCAAACCCATCTAATCATCCATTTTCTACTGCTTGTCCCTTTCAGGGTTGCGGGGGGTGCTGGAATCGATCTTAGCTGCATTTGGGCGGAAAGCGGGGTACACTCGTAATCATAATCTGCAAATAATGTGTCGTTGTTGAGTGTCGGTGCTCTCTAGAGCTCGGCAGAGTAACCATGTCATACCATACCATATCAGTAGGTGGAAGCCGGTAGCTAATTGCTTTGTAGATGTCATGTGAGGCGACAATGGTTTGTCGTGATCTCAATATGCAGGTGACAGCGGGAGGCAGGGTGCAGGTAAAAAGGTATCAAATGCTTAAACCAAAAATAAACATAAGGTGAATGCCCCTGAGAAAAGGCATTAAAGCTTAGGGATGGCTATGTAGAACGAAACTAAAACTGAACTGGCTACAAAGTAAAGAAAAACAGAATGCTGGACGACGGCAAAAACTTACAGCGTGTGGAGCACAAATGTCCACACAAAAAAAAGATAGCAACAACTTTAATATTCTTCATTGTTAAAACAAAGCAGGTGCGGGGAATAGCGCTCAAAGGAAGACATGAAAGTGCAACAGGAAAAGCCACCAAAATAGGAGACAAAGACAAGAACTAAAACACTACACACGGGAAAACACGAAAAAAGCCACGGTGTGATGTGACAGGTCGTGACAGTACACCTACTTTGAGACAAGAGCTATGGTGATGCATGGTTAGTTATGGTTTGAATTCAGATCTAACAATTGTGACCACGACTTTTTATTGTCTACTGAATTTCATTTTTTTAATATTTCTGCTGGTGGTGTGGTGTGCCTCTGGATTTTTTCAATGTAAAAAATGCGCCTTGGCTCAAAAAAGGTTGAAAAACACTGCTGTGAGGTAAAGATGTTTGAATGTTGCTTTTTTTTGGCTTTTTGTGTCTGTGTTCTGGTTGCTCAGTAAAATAAAAGTACAGGCACAATAAAAAAAAATCAGATTATTGGGGAACTGCACTTTTTTTTGGGCCTATAATTCACAAGACCTACGACATCTTTTTTTCTTTTTGATGCATTCTAATTCGTGGAAATACGGCAAGTACCAGGTGGCACTTTGACCATTGAATTGATTAACTGAACTTGTATTATTTCTAATAAGAAGAATTTAAACAGGAGGTTGACTAGTGTGTCAAAATATTGTTATCAGGTTATACCAGTGGCGAACCGTGCGTTTTCCACCTAGGCCTTCAGTGATGTCCAACTTCAAAGATTCCCTCTCAAAATCCCATAATTTATGTCCCCACATGACCATTGCTGGAGAAATACTATACAGAAACACATTTATGCTCTACTGCGTATTGGATCACATCAATAGTATACAAAACAGGTTATTTTCTGGCACATTTAAAAATCAATATACACACATCAGCAATTAAAACATATCTTATGTGGTAGTGTTAAAATTGAAATTGCAAAAAAACATATTAAACGTG
>NC_084629.1:10938894-11003894 GCF_033978795.1 Nerophis ophidion
GTGCTGAAAATCTTAATTTCCCCCTCGGGGATTAACAAAGTATTTCTGATTCTGAAACGTGCAGGTGTTTGTTTGTTCTACTTTGTTGGGCTGAATATCACCTAGAGCAGTTGTCCCCAACCTTTTTGTAGTTGCGGACCGGTCAACGTTTGAAAATTTGTCCCACGGACTTTGGTTTCATAAAGAAATACAATCATGTGTGCTTACGGATTGTATCCCTGCAGATTGTATTGATGTATATTGATATATAATGTATATATTGTGTATTTTATGTTGATTTAATAATACAAAAAAATAAAAATAAAAAATATGTTATTTTTTTATTTCTTGTGCGGCCCGGTGGTTGGGGACCACTGACCTAGAGCGTCCGCCCTGAGATAGGTAGGTTGGGAGTTCAAACCCCGGCCGAGTCATACCAAAGACTATAAAAATGGGACCCATTACCTCCCTGCTTGGGACTCAGCATCAAGGGTTGGATTTTGGGGTTAAATCGCCATAAATGATTCCTGGGCGCGGCACCGCTGCTGCCCACTGCTCCCCTCACCTCCCAGGGGGTGAACAAGGGGATGGGTCAAATGCAGAGGACACATTTCAACGCACCTAGTGTGTTTGACAATCATTGGTACTTTAACTTTAACTTTTACTCATGGACACAATTATACCTTGTTTCTGCTAAACTTCTATTCAGCGTTGATTCAATGTGTCATTTTTTAGAATTTTTAGTTCAGTTTAGCAGCATCGCAGCTGTATCTATTCAAAAGCCCATGGAGAAAATTATTGATTTTACTTCGAACGCATTCATGGTGACATATTTATGGCTGTATTTCTAAAATGACCGTATTCTTTACAGTAATTTTATATTACAGGCAAACCTTTTCCCCAAAGATGTAGGGACTGATTGATTAAAGCAGTGGTTCTCAACCTTTTTTCAGTGATGTAGCCCCTGTGTACATTTTTGTTTTAATTCAAGTACCCCCTAATCAGAACAAAGCATTTTTGGTTGAAAAAAAAGAGAAAAAAGAAGTAAAATACGTCAAATATGTCATCTGTTTCGGATTAATTAAATTGTATAACTGTGCAAAATATTGCTCATTTGTAGTGGTCTTTCTTGAACTATTTGGAAAAAAGATACAAAAATAACTAAAAACTTGTTGAAAAATAAACAAGTGATTCAATTATAAAAAAAATAAAGATTTCTACACATAGAAGTAATCATAGACTTAAAGTGCCCTCTTTGGGGATTGTAATAGAGATCCATCTGGATTCATGAACTTCATTCTAAACATTTCTTCACAAAAAATAAATCTTTAACATCAATATTTATAGAACATGTCCACAAAAAAATCTAAGTTGAATGAAAGTTTCTGCCAATATGGAGGATTATATACTGTATCCAAGATGAAATACTTCTCTAAACTGGACTCAAAGACAAAATGAATGCAAACATACAAAAGTACGTTTTCATGGAGGATAGCTACTGCTGCTTCAGATACAAAAACAGAAAGGTTATACACTCACAACACTTGTTTTATTTTGTTAAAAACAAATGGGACCAAAATGTATTTAATAACAACTTTATCAAATATTTTTTGGACCCATTTATCATATTATAATATCATTATGATAACGTTTTTATGAAGGCGAATAACTCCCTTTTTTTCCTGTAACTCTAATCCCATCCATCCATTTCCTACCGCTTATTCCCTTTTGGGGTCACGGGGGGCGCTGGCGCCTATCTCAGCTACAATCGGGCGGAAGGCAGGGTACACCCTGGACAAGTCGCCATCTCATCGCAGGGCCAACGCAGATAGACAGACAACACTCACACTCACATTCACACACTAGGGCCAATTTAGTGTTGCCAATCAACCTATCCCCAGGTGCATGTCTTTGGAAGTGGGAGGAAGCCGGAGTACCCGGAGGGAACCCACGCATTCACGGGGAGAACATGCAAACTCCACACAGAAAGATCCCGAGCCTTGTTTTGAACCCAGGACTGCAGGACCTTCGTATTGTGAGGCAGACGCACCAACCCCTCTTCCACCGTGAAGCCTGTAACTCTAATGTGCAACCTAAATCTACAACGACTAGAGCTGCACATATGAATTTAAGTTAAAAAAAAAAAAAGAAGAAGAAAAACAAAAGTATGTATGCCTCACCTGGTGTTTAGTCCACCGCAGGTCAATGATGCTGACCTTGAATGGAACATCGTCACAGCAGCGTCTCGCCGACCACGCACGGCACGCTCCAAAACTGTTCGTATCCTCCATGCTCCCACCTGAACCCAATTAAATCAGGTTACCGTGGCAACCGCGTCATAGCAACGCCCTGTCAACACTTCCTGCTTCTCAAGAGGAAGTGGGCGGAGCAATCTGCCGAAAAGGAAATTCAGCATGGACAGGGCCCAGCAATCAATTAGAGAAAACAAAATACAAACAAGGCTTCACGGTGGCAGAGGGGTTAGTGCGTCTGCCTCGCAATACGAAGTTCCTGTAGTCCTGGGTTCAAATCCAGGCTCGGGATCTTTCTGTGTGGAGTTTGCATGTTCTCCCCGTGAATACTCCGGCTTCCTCCCACCTCCAAAGACATGCACCTGGGGATAGGTTGATTGGCAACACTAAATTGGCCCTAGTGTGTGAATGTGAGTGTGAATGTTGTCTGTCTATCTGTGTTGGCCCTGCGATGAGGTGGCGACTTGTCCAGGGTGTACCCCGCCTTCCGCCCGATTGTAGCTGAGATAGGCGCCAGCGCCCCCCGCGACCCCAAAAGGGAATAAGCGGTAGAAAATGGATGGAAAATACAAACAATATAAACGAATAAGGAAATTTGGCTCCAACGATCTTTTTTTTTTTAAATCACATTCGTTTTTCTTATTCACTGAACATGAAAAACACTTCTTGCAGTATTCCTTTTATTAATTGTTTGTGCCAGGATCTCCCAGGAGCGCACATGCAGGGCGCTAAAAAAAAGTAGTTTCCATTTTAGATGCACTTCAGGACTGCCTTTAAAATGCTCATAAAAAGTGGTACATATACTGTATATATACAGTACAAGCCAAAAGTTACATCTTCTCATTCAATGCCTTTCCTTTATTTTCATGACTATTTACATTGTAGATTGTCACTGAAGGCATCAAAACTATGAATGAACACATGCAGTTATGTACTTAACAAAAAAAATGGGTGAAATAACTGAAAACATGTTTTGTATTCTATCCATCCATCCATTTTCTACCGCTTATTCCCTTTTGGGGCCGCGGGGGGCGCTGGCGCCTATCTCAGCTACAATCGGTCGGAAGGCGGGGTACACCCTGGACAAGTCGCCACCTCATCGCAGGGCCAACACAGATAGACAGACAACATTCACACTCACATTCACACACTAGGGCCAATTTAGTGTTGCCAATCAACCTATTCTAGTTTCTTGAAAATAGCCACCCTTTGCTCTGATTACTTTTTTGCACACTCTTGGCATTCTCTCGATGAGCTTCAAGAGGTAGTCGCCTGAAATTGTTTTCACGTCAAACGTGTGCTTGAAGCTCATCTAGAGAATGTCAAGAGTGTGCAAAGCAGTATTTCACCTTTTTTTTGTTAAGTACATACACTATATTGCCAAAAGTACGTATTTGGCCACCGGCCTTTACTCACATATGAACTTGAAGTGCCATCCCATGGAATTGTCCAAAATGTTTTGGTATCCTGGAGCATTTAGAGTTCCTTTCTTTCACTGGAACCAAGGGGCCAAAACCAACTCTTGAAAAACAACCTTGCACCATAATTCCTCCTCCACCAAATTTCACACTCGGCACAATCCAGTCCAAAACGTAGCGTTCTCCTGGCAACCTCCAAACCCAGATTCGTCCATCACACTGCCAGATGGAAAAGCGTGATTCATCACTCCAGAGAATGCAACTCCACTGCCCTAGAGTCCGGTGGCAACGTGCTTTACACCACTGCATTCCACGCTTTGCATTGGACTTGGTGATGTATGGCTTAGATGCAGCTGCTCGGCGATGGAAACCCATTCCATGAAGCTCTCTGCGTACTGTACGTGGGCTAATTGGAAGGTCACAATAAGTTTGGAGCTCTGTAGCAACTGACTGTCCAGAAAGTCTTTGCATTATGCGCTCCAGCATCCACTGACCCCTCTCTGTCAGTTTACGTGGCCTACCACTTGGTGGCTGAGTTGCTGTTGTTCCCAAAACACTTCACTTTTCTTATAGTAAAGTTGACTTTGGAATATTTAGAGCGAGGAAATTTCACGACTGGATTTGTTGCACAGGTGGCATCCTATGACAGTTCAACGCTGGAAATCACTGAGAGCAGCCCATTCTTTCACAAATGTTTGTACAAACAGTCTCCAGGCCTAAGTCCTTGATTTTATACAGCGGGCCAAGTGATTAGGACACCTGATTCTCATCATTTGGAAGGGTGGCCAAATACTTTTGGCACTATAGTGTAACTCCACGTGTCCATTCATAGTTTTGATGCCTTCAGTGACAATCTACAATGTAAATGGTCATGGAAATAAAGTGAACACATTGAACGAGGTGAAAGTGTGTCCAAACTTTTGGCTTGTTCTGTATGTCTGCAGCAAAGATGCATGTTAACATGGATGTGCAAGTAATTAGTGTCTCCATGGTGAAAACCACAGTGTTTTCTTCATTTGGATGACTATTTGTAGATTGTCACTGAAGGCATCAAAACTATGAATGAACACATGTGGAGTTATGCACTTCACAAAAAATGGTGAAATAACTGAAAACGTGTTATATTCTATCTTCTTCAAAATAGCCACCGTTTGCTCTGATTACTGTTTTGCACACTCTTGGCATTCTCTCGATGGGTGTAATTTTAAGGACCCAAATGGGGGCCACAAACAAAAGCTTGTTTAGGGGCCCCAAAAAGAGGAGGGCCAGCCCATCCATCCATCCATCATCCCAAAGCTCATGACCATAGGTGAGGATGGGAACGTAGATCGACCGGTAAATTGAGAGCTTTGCCTTCCGGCTCAGCTCATTCTTCACCACAACGGATCGATACAACGTCCGGAGGGCCAGCCTTCAGTTGAAAATGTCCGATTATCATGACAGGAAGCAATAGGCATAATATTGTCTCTGTGTTTAATATATTGGAAAATAACACACTTTTACAATAGAGAGGAAATGCCTGTGCTCGTGTAGACACATGTCCCTGCTTCCTGCAGTCACAACATGCAATCCTTTCAGAGTAAATGCACACACATGACAGCATGTCAGCATATGAAATGATAATATTCCCCCTGAGGGGAAAACAAATCTCTCTCTCTCACACACATACACACACGAGCACACACACACTCACAAGACTGCTTTATTTGGTCTCGAAAATACACTTTGTTGCTGCCGCCTGCCCGAGAGCAGTAAAGCTATTCAGTTATTTGGTGGATAAAAGTCATGATGGTGTGCAGCCCCAATATGCTGATGCAGCAGAATTAATTACACACACATACAAATCATTTGTGATATAGAAACAGCATCCATTGCATGCTGTAATATTTCAGCAGGTCGTCCACCAGTTGAAGCCTTCAGACAAAGTGAAACTAAAGAGAAAATGTTGGTTTTTTTACGGCCCCTTGTCACACTGCCCAAATAGCTAATAGTGCCACCGCCTTTGTCTCCGGTGAGTAAAAAAAAAAGGGTCAAATGAGGGTATTAACTGAGTCCGCCTCCAATGGGACATGATGGCAACATGACCCCATCGGTGACCTTTTTTTTTTTCTTCCCCGGACAATGCCAGCATGTTTTGACAGCGCTGTAAAAATAAAACTCGCCTGCCCAGAAATAATGTGGAAATAACAAAGTTGTTTTTAAAGCATGCTAATAAAGCAGGCGAGCCGAGTTAGTTAGCGCTTAGCAGCAATTCATGTCCAAAAAAAAAAGGTGTCAAAAGGCACACATGGATAATGGTTGCATTGTAGCAATCTACATATTTAGAGAGGAGCAGTTGGTTTTATGGATTTGTGCCCATTGCTTACAATCCCTATCTGGCAAGTTGTATTACCCCTTTCTGTGCATTCTAAATAGTGAAAAACTGCTACCACGAGGCGGCTAACAATGCGGGTGGTTAAAAACATAAAAAAACGTCCAAAAACGTTCCACTTACATGCCTCCACCTGCGTATTAACCAAGCTATAGCGACAATGTTGTTGTAGGAGCTAACACAGAGGAACTACTTTTTTAGCGACTACCAGCCAATTTGAGCTGCTATAACGTCGGTTACGACCCGCTGTAAAAGACCGAAAAGAAGAAAGAACTTCAGTGGCATCTGCTGTATGTAATGCTGGGTTATAAATCAGGGGTCCCAAAACTTTTTGACTCGGGGGATGCATTGGAATAAAACAATTTGACCGAGGCCGGGCTGTGTGTGTGTATGTATATATACGTATATATATATATATATATATATATATATATACGTATATATATATATATATATATATATATATATATATACACACACACACATATATATAAATATACACATATATATATATATACACACACATACACTTATATATATTTATACACACACATACACATATATATATATACACATATACATATATATATATACATACATATGTATATATATACATATATATACATATATACAGTATATATATACATATATATAAAGTATATATACATATATATATATATACATATACATGTGTATATATATACATATATGTGTATATATATACACATATATACGTATATATACACACATATATACATATATATATACATATATGTATATACACATATATACATATATATACACATATATATATACATATATGTATATACACATATATATACACATATATACATATATATACACATATATATACACACACAGACACATATATATACCGTATATATATATATATATATATATATATATATATATATATATATACATATATACAAGCCTGTTTCGCAGGTTTTCCTGCTCATCAGGGGATTTTGGCAAGACATGCATCCATAATGTGCTATTTTTTCAATCACTTTTTAAAACAAACCACATGGTGGCATCGTTCAAAAAGATTGACTTGAAATTTCTCACACAACTCAACTTGTGGGCATTTCAGAGGATCAGCACAAAATTTTATAAACATTTTCAGGGGTCCTCTATTTGGTCTGAAGTATAAAATCCTGTTTTGCAGGGAATCCTGCAAAACAGGCTTGTAGGGATATATATATATATATATATATATATATATATATATATATATATATATATATATATATATATATATATATATGGGACCCATTGCCTCCATGGTTGGCACTCAGCATCAAGGGTTCGAATTTACCAACATTGTGTCAATGTGTGTGTGAATGAGTTATTATGATGTATAATGTAAAGCGCTTTGGCTATCATTTCAGGTATAGTAAAAAGCTATATAAATAGAGACCATTTACCATTTTCTACTTTTAACGACTCAAAGCTATTGGGTGAAAACTTGGCAAGACATGCATCCATACTGTGCTTTTTTAAAAAACTTTTTAAAAATATACCACATGGTGGCACTGTTTAAAAAGATTGACTTGAAATTTCTCACACAACCCAACTTCGGGGCGTTCAGCACAGAATTTAATAAATCATTTTCAGGGGTCCTCTATTATGTCTGAAGGATTCAACTGAGATGACGTAATGAGGTTTTTTGTGTCATACCCAAGGCGTGACAGCAGGACTTGAACAAGGAGCCCGCCAGTGCGTGCACTGAAAGGATGAGGCGTCACCGTGCGGCGGTCATAAACGAGTATAAATACATTGACTTGATTCCCGCCTGATTATAAACACACATACACACAAAACGACCTTACAAATAAATCTAAGGTGGGGGCCTTTCAAATGAGCAACGCTACAGTATTTATATCATTACACCAGGGGTGTCAAACGTACGGCCCGAGGGCCGACGAACAGGTTTTACCCGGCCCGCGGGGTGTGTTTGCTAAGTATAAAAATTAACCTGACATTTTTGAATGAAACAAACAGCTGTTCTTAATGTGTCCACTGGATGTCGCAATAGCAATTATTTGTATCTTTGTAGATGATGTTAAAGATGTACAAAATAAACCACATGATGTTAGTACATCAGTCGAGGAAAATGAGCAAACTACATGAATATTGTCAGCGAACCTGTTCTGTCTCCCTGTAATGTTTGTCTGATCTTAAATGGGATTGTGCTGAAAATTTGAATTTCTCCTTGGGGAATAATAAAGTATTTCTGATTCTGATAACATACTGCAATTTGATTTTGATATAATTTTTTGCCGACACTATGGGGAACATCCATTTTCTACCGCTTGTCCCTTTTTTAGGGTTGCGGGGGGTCGCTGCAGCCTATCTCAGCTGCATTCGGGCGGTAGGCGGGGTACAACCTGGACAAGTCGCCACCTCATGGCAGTATGGGGAAGATATGAACCATTAATTAGATGCTTATTAACATGCAAATTAGTAACATATTGGCTTTTAATTAGTCATTATTACGTAATTATTAACGCCTTATTCTGCATGGCCTTATTATACAAGCAGTAAGCCATTAACTAAGAGTCTTCCCTCAATAAACTCACAATTATTGCTTATTAGAAACCCTAACCCTAACTCTAACCCTTATATGTGCAAATATTGTCCATCCATCCATCCATTTTTTACCGCTTGTCCCGTTCGGGGTCGCAGGTGGGAGCTGGAGCCTATCTCAGCTGCATTCGGGCGGAAGGCAGTGTACACCCTGAACAAGTCGCCACCTCATCGCAGGGCCAACACAGATAGACAGACAACATTCACACTCACATTCACACACTAGGGCCAATTTAGTGTTGCCAATCAACCTATTCCCAGGTGCATGTCTTTGGAGGTGGGAGGGGCCTATCCCCAGGTGCATGTCTTTGGAGGTGGGAGGGGCCTATCCCCAGGTGCATGTCTTTGGGAGTGGGAGGAAGCCGGAGTAGCCGGAAGGAACCCACACAGTCACGGGTGGAACATGCAAACTCCACACAGAAAGATCCCGAGCCCGGGATTGAACCGAGGACTACTCAGGACCTTTGTATTATGAGGCACATGCACTAACCCCTGTGCCACCGTGCTGCCCCCCTAGTGTCCAAATAACTCTAAATTAAGTATTTGTTACTTAGAATATGTTCCCCATACTAAAGTGTTACCATTTTTTTTTCTTAATAGATTGAAAATGAACCCCATTGAGTTGACTGATGAACATTATCACATAATCTATTCAGAAAGTATAAATAACAACAAATAAAGAAAGAATACTATTAACGGCAACATGTAAGTGTAACAAACAACAACTGTCATGATCTGTGATCCGGATCATGTTTTGTTTAGTTATGTTCTGTTAATTTTGGACTCCCTTAGTTCCTGTTTTGTGCACTTTGGGAGTTTGTTTTGGTTTCAATGGGTACTAATTGGTTTCACCTGCCTCTGATTAGTGCTCTGCACGTTCCCCTGCTGTTGAGCACTAATCAGAGAGCTATTTTTTTCACGTTGCTCGCCACAGTCGGTGTGGCTTCATTGTTTGCTATACTCAACTGTTACGTTCCGATATTCCTGTTCTGGATTCCTGTGCTAAGTTTTTGCCTTAGCTTCCCGTGCGATCGGCACGTTTTTCTTTTGTGTATTTCTGTCTCCTTGGTACAAGTATGATTTATGATTAATAAGTCCTCCCCTACCTTATGCTGTCGGTTCTCCATTACGGGAGAACAAATCCTGACCCGACCTCGCCGCATGTGACAACAACACTATGATTTGTACAATTTCAGAATATGCTTGTTCTATTTTTAAACGAAGAAAACAATCTGTAGTTGTCTTCATCTTTAAAGGCCTACTGAAACCCACTACTACCGACCACGCGGTCTGATAGTTTATATATCAATGATGAAATATTAACATTGCAACACATGTCAATACGGCCTTTTTAGTTTACTAAATTGCATTTTAAAATTTCCCGCCAAGTCTCCTGTTGAAAACGTCACGGAATGCTGACGTGCACGCGTGACGTCATGGACTGTTAGGAAATATTAGCGCTGCGCACACACACAGCTAAAAGTCGTCTGCTTTAACCGCATAATTACACAGTATTTTGGACATCTGTGTTGCTGAATCTTTTGCAATTTGTTCAATTAATATTGGACAAGTCAAAGTAGAAAGATGGAGTTGGGAAGCTTTAGCCTTTAGCCACACAAACACACGGTGATTCCTTGTTTAAAATTCCCGGAGGTGAAGCTTTACTATGGATCAGAGCGGTCAAGCGAACATGGATCCCGACCACTTGTCAACCGGCAGGTTTCGGTGAGAAAATTGTGGTAAAAAGTCGCCTCTTACCGGAGATCAGCTGAGCTTGTGTCGTCCCTAAAGCTCCCGTCAACTTCCATCAAACACTGGCCTCAAGACACCCGTGGATACACCCTTCCGACTATCAGGTACTATTACACTCACTAAAACACTAGCAACACAATAGAAAGATAAGGGATTTCCCAGAATTAGCCTAGTAAATGTGTCTAAAAACATCTGAATTCGTCCCAATGCAATCGCGTTTTTTTTAACTAGATTTTTATTTTTTTATTTTTTTTCTAGTCCGTTGCTATCAATATCCTCAAACACGAATCTTTCATCCTCGCTCAAATTAATGGGGAAATTGTCGTTCCGAATAGCTCTTTTTGTTGGAGGCTCCCATTAAAAACAATGTGAGAATGTGAGGAGCCATCAATGGGTGACGTCATCGTCTGCGACTTCCGGTAAAGGCAGGGCTTTTCTGTTAGCGACCAAAAGTTGCGAACTTTATCGTGGATGTTCTCTACTAAATCCTTTCAGCAAAAATATGGCAATATCGCGAAATGATCAAGTATGACACATAGAATGGACCTGCTATCCCCGTTTAAATAAGAAAATCTCATTTCAGTAGGCCTTTAAGTTATTGTGCCGTGATTTTACCAGTGGGAATTGATTTTTCCTCCATGTGGCCCCTGATTTATAATGAGTTTGACACCCCTGGTCTACACAAATGAAACTGCTCCCTAAGTGCTTATTTTTTTTTTTTTTTTTTTTTTTTTTTTACAATCAGTCCATCAATTTGATGTGTGTCCGTCCATTTAATTGCAACAGATTGTCTGTAAAAGTCATTTCATGTCAAAATCTGACGAGTCCCGGTAAAAACCGAGGATCGGATCGAGAGGATTTCAACCGGTCCTCAAAGCTGCGGCGGGTTGTCCGCGGCCACGGCGGAGTACTCCGCATCGGAGGCGTTGGACGCGTCGATGAGGCGCGCCAGGCCGGTCCGCGTGGAGTATTTAAAGATGAAGGCCTTCATGAGGTCGTAGCGGTAGTTCCGGTTAATGAAGTTATAGAGGATGGGGTTGAAGCAGCAGTGCAGCAGGGACAGGCACTGGGTGAGGTGCATGGCCACGTACAGGAAGTTCTCCAGGCCGCAGGTCAGCGGCAGGACGCCCAGCTGGGAGAGAGAGTCGGCCAGGAGCACGGCGTGGTACGGCCCCCAGCATCCCAGGAAAACCACGATGTAGGCCAGGATCACCCTGCGGCTCACGCGGCGCTCCTGCTCCACGGTGGAGGACGGCGAGGATGAGGGCGCGCGGGCGAAGGCGCCGGCCAGCAGGACGTAGAAAATGGCGATCACAGGGAAGGGCAGGACGAAGCCCAGGAGGATGAAGCTCAGCTGGACGCCGACCATCCACTCCCGGGGGTTGTCGTCCGGGTACACGGGCCTGCAGAGCACGCTGTCCCCGTGTGAGGCCTTCACTGTACGCAGGAAGTAGGTGTCCGGCAAAGAAGCCGCCAGAGCCAGAAGCCACACCCCTACACACACCGCCCGCCGCATCATCTTCCTGCGCTTGCCGCCCTGGTTCTCCCGGTGCCGCGACACACTCAGGTAGCGGTCCACGCTCATGCAAGCCAAGAAGAAGATGCTCCCGAAGAGGTTGACGGAGAAGAGAAGGTGCGTGAGTTTGCACGCCACCTCCCCCAGGGGCCAGTGGCCGTGCTGGATCAGCGAGCTCACCCACACGGGCAGCGTGGCGCACACGCACAGGTCGGCGGCGGCCAGGTGGGCGATGTACGTGTGGGTCTCGTGGCGGGGGGCGGAGTCGCCGCCCCGCGCCCGCACGTTCACCCACAGCACCAGAGCGTTGGCCGCCAGGCCCACCACGAAGATGAAGGTGTAGAGGACGCACATGGAGTGGAGCAGGGCGTGGCGGTTGAAGGCCGTGGCGCAGACCGTGGCGTCCACGCTGGAAATGTTGGCGAAGGAGTCGGAGAAGTTAAGGTAGCCCAAGGACTCCCACAGGTCCTCCATCTCGCTGGTGCTTAGACTCATCTCACTGGCTGGATGGGAGGGGTCCTGCAAAAACAAGACTTTATGTCATCACTTTGATTCCCACCAAATTATTACGAGGATGGAGAGCTTCCAGTAAAACATGCAGCCATGTTTAGCGATCAATTCCCCATAGTTGGTCTTCATTGGACAGCACACAACATACAGCATCATGGACGGATATAACTATTACCATTTTTATCCATATTAGTTACTGTAAATGTTCTAAATAGAGCAAATGTGTTTATTTATTTAAAGGCCTACTGAAATGAGATTTTCTTATTTAAACGGGGATAGCAGGTCCATTCTATGTGTCATACTTGATCATGTCGCGATATTGCCATTTTTTTGCTGAAAGGATTTAGTAGAGAACATCGACGATAAAGTTCGCAACTTTTGGTCGCTAATAAAAAAGCCTTGCCTTTACCGGAAGTAGCAGACGATGACGTCACAAGAGTGAGCGCTCCTCACATCCTCACATTGTTTTTAATGGGAGCCTCCAGCAGCAAGAGTTATTAGGACAGAGAAAACGACAATTTCCCCATTACTTTAAACAAGGATGAAAGATTCGTGGATGATGATATTGATAGCGAAGGACTAGGAAAAAAAAAATTGCATTGGGACGAATTCAGATGTTTTTAGACACATTTACTAGGATAATTCTGGGAAATCCCTTATCTTTCTATTGTGTTGCTAGTGTTTTAGTGAGTTAAATAGTACCTGATAGTCGGAGGGGTTTGTCCACGGGTGTTTTGACGCCAGTCTCTGAGGGAAGTCGACGGCAGCTGCATGGACGGCGCAAGCTTAGAGGTGACTTTTTACCACAATTTTCTCACCGAAACCTGCCGGTTGACAAGTGGTCGGGATCCATGTTCGCTTGACCGCTCTGATCTATAGTAAAGCTTCACCTCCGGGAATTTTAAAGAAGGAAACACCGTGTTTGTGTGGCTAAGGGCTAAAGCTTCCCACCTCCATCTTTCTACTTTGACTTCTCCATTATTAATTAAACAAATTGCAAAAGATTCCGCAACATAGATGTCCAGAATACTGTGTAATTGCGCCATGAAAAGAGACGACTATGAGCCGCTGCGCTAATATGTCCCCTGCAACCCGGGAAGTCACGCGTATGCGTCATCATTCCACGACGTTTTCAACAAGAAACTCAGCGGGAAATTTCAAATTGTAATTTAGTAAACTAAACCGGCCGTATTGGCATGTGTTGCAATGTTAATATTTCATCATTGATATATAAACTATCAGACTGTGTGGTCGGTAGTAGTGGGTTTCAGTAGGCCTTTAAATAATATGGCGCATTAATAACAATTGAATTGTTGATAATAATGACTTGAAGTGCATGAGAAAATGGAAATTAAAATGTAGCACTCTTTGACTACTTGGTCATATACTATAGTTCAAATGACTACTGCAGTGAGTTGATAAACATAAAACATAAATAAATTACATTAATTAGATTAATAATTAAAACAAAATAAATTTGGAGTTGCAATTTTTGGGGGGAGTTGAAAAGATATATGTTTATAAATACAAACACAAGTTAGAAACCTTGTTGTCGGTCACTCTCAGACTATATATGGGAGTGATCGCTGATTACATCCGCCCTCCACACATTTGACCCATAAAAAGGTGTTTAATATATTGTTCAGAGGAGGCCCCGCCCACAAAAATATACATATACCAAGAAAAAAGGATTTGCGATTCCCCCAAAATTTTGTAAGCAAAAAAAATGAATAAAAAATAAAGATTTGTAGCCGATAAAACAAGTTGAAACCAAAACATCTTGAACCAAAACTACTATTTCAGGCCAAAACTTTTTGTATCCAAATAATTATGTGCAACCTAAAAAAATATTTGCAACTAAAAAAAAATAAATCATCTGCGGACATTTTTTTTTTTTTGTTGGATTTTTTTTTTAATATTCAAAATCCTTTTTTTTTTTTTGGTTGCGACCCCAAAAGGGACATGCGGTAGTAAAATGGATGGATGGATGGACGTTCAGAGGAGGCCTCGCCCACAAAAAGTTGCGTCATATAAAAAAAAAAAAGGATTTGCGATTCCCCAAAAATGTTGTAAGCAAAAAAAAATAATAATAAATGAAAAAATATATTTATAGCCGATGAAACAATTTCAAACCAAAACATCTTAACCCAAAACTATTTCAAGCCAAATCTTTTTGTATCCCAAAAATTATGTGCAACCTAAAAAAAACATTTGCAACCCAAAAAATAAATCATTTGCGGACAATTTTTTTTTTTTTGTTAGATTTTTTTTTTAAGATTCAAAATCCTTTTTTTTTGGTTGCAACCCCAAAAGGGACAAGTGGTAGGAAAATGGATGGATGGATGGATGGATGTTCAGAGGAGGCCTCATCCACAAAAAGTTGCGTCATATATCAAAAAAAAAAGTAAAGGACTCGCGATTCCCCCAAAATTTTGTAAGCAAAAAAAAAAAAGATTTGTAACCGATAAAACAATTTGCAACCAAAATATTTTAACCCAAGAACAACGATTTCAAGCCAAAACTATATTTTGTATCCAAAACATTTTTTGCAACAAAAAAAAATATTTGCATCCGAAAAAATTTATAATTTGCAGTTACATTTTTTGGGGGGATTTTTTATTTTTTTATATTCAAAATCCTTTTTTTTTTTTGGTTGCGACCCCAAAAGGGACAAGCAGTAGAAAATGGATGGATGGATGGATGTTCAGGAGGTCCCGCCCACAAAAAGTTGCGTCATATACCAAAAAAAAAAGGATTTGCGATTCCCCCAAAAAATTTTAAGCAAAAATATACAATAAAAAATACAAAATATTTGTAACCATTAAAACAATTTGCAACCAAAATATTTCAACCCAAGAAAAACGATTTCAAGCCAAAACTATATATTGTATACAAAACATTTTTTGCAACAAAAAAAAAACATTTGCAACCGAAAAAATTTATAATTCGCAGTTAAATTTTTTGGGGAGATTTTTTTTTATATTCAAAATCCTTTATTTTTTTGGGTTGCGACCCCAAAAGGGACAAGCAGTAGCAAATGGATGGATGGATGGATGTTCAGGAGGCCCCGTCCACAAAAAGTTGCGTCATATACCAAAAAAAAAGGATTTGCGATTCCCCCAAAAAATTTTAAGCAAAAAATATCCAATAAAAAATACAAAATATTTGTAATCAATAAAACAATTTGCAACCAAAATATTTTAACCCAAGAAAAACGATTTCTAGCCAAAACTATATTTTGTATCCAAAACATTTCTTGCAACCAAAAAAAACTAAACATTTGTAACCGAAAAAATTCATTATTTGCAGTCAAATTTTTTTGTTGGATTTTATTTTTTAAGATTCAAAATCATTTTTTTTTGAGGGGTTGCGACCCCAAAAGGGACAAGCAGTAGAAAATAGATGGATGGATGGATGTTCAGAGGAGGCTCCACCCACAAAAAGTTGCGTCATTTACAAAAAAGGATTTGCGATTCCCCAAAAATTTTGCAAGCAAAAAATAAGAAAAATAAAAAAACATTTGTAACCAATAAAACTATTTGCAACCAAAATATTTTAACCCAAGAAAAACGATTTCTAGCCAAAACTATATTTTGTATCCAAAACATTTCTTGCAACAAAAAAAACTAAACATTTGTAACCGGAAAAATTCATTATTTGCAGTCAAATTTTTTTGTTGGATTTTATTTTTTAAGATTCAAAATCATTTTTTTTTGAGGGGTTGCGACCCCAAAAGGGACAAGCAGTAGAAAATAGATGGATGGATAGATGTTCAGAGGAGGCTCCACCCACAAAAAGTTGCGTCATTTACCAAAAAAAAAAAGGATTTGCGATTCCCCAAAAAATTTTGTAAGCAAAAAATAAGAAAAATAAAAAAACATTTGTAACCAATAAAACAATTTGCAACCAAAATATTTTAACCCAAGAACAACGATTTCCAGCCCAAACTATATTTTGTATCCAAAACATTTTTTGCAACAAAAAATACATTTGCAACCGAAAAAATGTATAATTTGCAGTCAAATTTTTTTTGTTATTCAAAATAATTTTTTTGGGGGGGGGGGGTTGCGAAGCCAAAAGGGACAAGCAGTAGCAAATGGATGGATGGATGTTCAGAGGAGGCTCCGCCCACAAAAACTTTTGTCATTTACCAAAAAAAAGGATTTGCGATTCCCCAAAAATGTTGTAGGCGAAAAAAAATAAATAAATAAAAAATATTTGTAATCGATAAAACAATTTGCAACCAACATATTTTAACCCAAGAAAAACGGTTTCAAGCCAAAACTATATTTTGTATCCAAAACATTTTTTGCAACAAAAAAAAACATTTGCAATCGAAAAAATAAATAATTTACAGTCAATTTATTTTTTTATACAAAATCTTTTTTCTTTTTCTTTTTTTTTAGTTGTTTACAGCCACAGCTGTTCATGTATTTTAACCTAGTGGTAATTAGAGACCCAGGGGGTTGTTCGCAGTTGTAGACCACACACTCGGCCCCTGCAGGTGACGGCAGTTAAGTGTAGCCTTTACAGCACATGCTTCATGTATCAACACGTTATACTGAGTTTGGGTATCCAAAATCTGGCCCAAGGACCATTTGTAGCCCACCACCCTTTTTTTTTTAGCCTGTGGTATACTCCAAAAAAAAGCCCCCCCCCCCCATAAAAACAGCCTATCACATCCTTAAAGTTAAAGTTAAAGTACCAACGATTGTCACACACAGTCTTAGTGTGTTGAAATGTGTCCTCTGCATTTGACTCATCCCCTTGTTCACCCCCTTGGAGGTGAGGGGAGCAGAGAGCAGCAGCCGTAGCCACGCCCGGGAATCAGTTTTGGTGATTTAACCCCCAATTCCACCCCAAGCAGGAAGTTAATGGGTACGATTTTTATCAATCAATAAATGATTATTTAAATATCGCCCAGGACCAGTCATAGACAATTTAGAGTGAAAAGCTAATTTTATTTTCACCCGCATACAAAACATTCTAACTTGGATTGTTTCCCTGGCTTCGAGACTCTCCCGAAGGACGGTGCGGCGAAGACACAACAAACTCCCTTCTTGTCTCTCATGGACACACCTGTTGTTGTTGACTTTGGACTAGCGACTGCACAATACATCAAGGCCGCGGAACAGCGACACACTACGGTCGTACACACACAAACATCCACAAAAATATACGCCACACATACACACCCAATCCCCCGCAACCCAACGCCCTCGACGCAAATCCCATAGGGGTGAAGAATGGATGGTCAGCGCCTGAGAGCTGCGGCCTACCATAAGGACCCCAAACTCCCTTCCCTCTGTTGCTAGACATCTCAAGATGTATGTTGTAATATGTATATGTGCTTTGCTATGGAGGTTTTTTCCCACTCCAGATTGGGCCCCCTTAGGAGCCCAGTCTAGATTGTATTTTTTTACTCATCCTTCGCCAGCGTTTACCTTTTCCCCATCTTTTACGGGGCACCTTATGGCGACCCATCAGCGTTCTTGTTCTGTAACCCTGTACACTGTTTGTTTGTCTAATCTTGAACAGGTTTGTGCTGAAAACAAAGTTTCGTTGTACTTGTGCAATGGGGCGGCATAGCTCGGTTGGTAGAGCGGCCGTGCCAGCAACTTGAGGGTTGCAGGTTCGATTCCCGCTTCCGCCATCCTAGTCACTGCCGTTGTGTCCTTGGGCAAGACATTTTACCCACCTGCTCCCAGTGCCACCCACACTGGTTTGAATGTAAATTAGATATTGGGTTTCACTATGTAAAGCGCTTTGAGTCACTAGAGAAAAGCGCTATATAAATATAATTCACTTCACAATAAAGACCTATCCTATCCTAAATCACAAGTGTCTCAAAGGGCTGCATAAGCTACAATGACATTTTCGGTCCAAAGCCCACATAAGGGCAAGGAAAAACTCGCAACCCAGTGGGTTGTCAATGTGAATGACTATGAGAAACCTTGGAGAAGACTGCAGAGATGGGTGACTCTAGGGGGAGACCGGATGCAATGGACGGCGAGTGGGTCTAACATAATATTGTGAAAGTCCAGTCCATAGTGGATCTAACATTATAGTGAGAGTCCAGTCCATAGTGGGGCCAGCAGGAGGCCATCCTGAGCGGAGGCGGGTCAGCAGCACAGAGATGTCCCCAACCGATGCACAGGCGAATGGTCCCCTATGGACAGCCAGCACTTCATCCATGGTCACCGGACCTGTGTCCCCTCTCTCTTATAGTCTTTTATAGTCTCGGCCGGGGTTTGAACTCAGGGGGTCCGGTCCGATCCGGTGGCCATGTACTGCTTGCCTGTGTATCGGCTGGGGACATCTCTGCGCTGCTGATCCGCCTCCGCTTGGGATGGTTTCCTGCTGGCTCCGCTATGAACGGGACTCTCGCTGCTGTGTTGGATCCGCTTTGGACTGGACTCTCGCGACTGTGTTGGATCCATTATGGATTGAACTTTCACAGTATCATGTTAGACCCGCTCGACATCCATTGCTTTCCTCCTCTCCAAGGTTCTCATAGTCATCATTGTCACCGACGTCCCACTGGGTCATTATTGTCACCGACGTCCCACTGGGTGTGAGTTTTCCTTGCCCTTATGTGGGCCTACCGAGGATGTCGTAGTGGTTTGTGCAGCCCTTTGAGACACTAGTGATTTAGGGCTATATAAGTAAACATTGATTGATTGATTGATTGAACATACCGATCTCAGGGCGGACACTCTAACCACTAGCCCACTGAGTAGGTAACTTTGGTTTTTAGCATGTATAATAAGCAAAAAAGGAAGAATATCATAGTTGCAACCCTCGGAAATAGAAAATAGTTCACTGTATTTTCATGAAGTTGCATTACCTTAAAAAAACAGCCACTTATGGTCTGCCACCTGATTTTGAGGAATCTTAATGTGGTTAACTTGCTCCAACATGGCGTTCATACTTTAATAGAGCCTCGCTGTCGCCCAACTGTCAACATGATTGATGTGCGGTCCAGGCGAGTGGAGGTGGTGGTTCCAAACTGATGTTTGCATTAGCTACTCATGCAGAGTGAAGATTAGACAGGAGGAAAACCAAACAAGTGCATTTCCGGGAGCGTTCCTGGCATTCCAAAATAAAGCGCCCGGGTCAGAGTGGGCTAGAAACCCCAATGCCACTTTTTCAAGAATGTTTTCCCTCACGTGTCCGCGGAAGTAAAAAATAAATGCAGCGTTTCTTTTCTCCTGCCTCCGAGCGAGCAAGGGGAAGGTCACGGAGGAGCTGTCACCCAGCAGATGATCAAAGAAAGCGCGGCTCATAAATTCCAAGACGTCATTTTTTTTACACCATCTGAAGATAATAACACTTTAGTATGTGCACACCATTTTAAATAGGTGCACAGATGCTGAAGAGGCTTTGTTCACACATGCGGGTGTATTTTCAAACTACAAAACATCTTGCACTTTTAAACCATCTGTGTCCTGTAGGCATGGGGACCAGGAATCAAACTTTAACACGGATAGATTAAAAACAAAAATCTTGAATTCTCTGTGGGAATGTTTTTTTTTTTCTTCTTTGGCTCATGTTGCATCTCTCCACAAAGTTTTGCCAAAATCTGTAAATATTTTATTGGTTCATGCAAACAAAACACGTAGGCGGGATATGGAAAACAACAGGTGCCGTTACGTAAACTCCTCGCTATTCGGCCAATCAGAAACCAGAAGTACGGAATTTCCGGAAAAGGTGCGATATTAAAAATAATATTACTTTAAAGTAAGAAAAGCAAGAGCCAGTCTGACTGTTACACTCCAGTCCTACAGGGGGGAGTAATGCACTTAGAGCAGACCTGTGCAATTGTTTTGACTCGGTGTCATGTCTGTGTGATTTATGTTTTCTTTTTTTGGACACTCAGTTCCTGTTTTTGCACTTCCTGGTTTGTTTTGTTACCATGACAACTCATTAGTTTTCACCTGTCCTCATGTCTTGCACCTGTTTTCACTGATTATGTCACTGCTATTTAAGGGGCGGCATAGCTCGGTTGGTAGAGTGGCCGTGCCAGCAACTTGAGGGTTGCAGGTTCAATTCCCGCTTCAGCCATCCTAGTCACTGCCATTGTGTCCTTGGACAAGACACATTACCCACCTGCTCCCAGTGCCACCCACACTGGTTTAAATGTAACTTACATATTGGGTTTCACTATGTAAAGCGCTTTGAGTCATTTGAGAAAAGCGCTATATAAATATAATTCACTTCACTGTCTGTTTCTGTTCTTCGTCCTGACAACATCACCTCCTGCACCCATGATATCCATGCTGCTTTTTTTCTCATACCCTTGTCTCAGTCACAGTAAGTGTTCTCATTATTCATGCCACAGTGCAAGTGTTTTGTTTCGTGTTTATAGTTAATTGCCTTTGTGCTAGTCTTTTATTTCATAGCCAAGTTTTTGTACCGCCATTGTTTGTTCCTGTTTTTAGTTATAGTGTAGGAAATAAATATGTCTCTACCTTGACGCCGTTTCTACTCCATTCGCTTGGCACCTCGGGAAAACAATCCACTTCCAAGTCCAAGTCGTGACACTCAGCAGCAAAATTTTGAGAAATAAATGTGTCTGGGGGTCGGTATGTCTATTTTCAGGAACAAAACCTTACAATAATGTCTGATTGAATGCTAAAAACTTTATAACAGACCGCCTTAAAAAAAACGGAATGGAATCTTAGTTTTTTTTACTGAATGAGACACCCAGAATGTACATGAAAATACAAGGAATGTAGGATTTACAATATTAACTATGATCGATAAAACACTGAATATTGACAACATACGAACCTCTCAATCGACATATTTTACAGTCAAGCAAAACGCAACAAAAATGCAACGAACAAAGCGAAATATGAAGAGTAAAACAAAAACTCCACCTACTATGTGATATATTTGATGTGTCACTAAGCTTTAGAACTTTGTTGTAAAACTGTCCCCTTCTGCCCCTATCCCTGTCCCCCGACTTAAACAAGTTGAAAAACTTATTGGGGTGTTACCATTTAGTGGTCAATTGTACGGAATATGTACTGTACTGTGCAATATACTAATAAAAGTTTAAATCAATCAACAACACCCGCATTTTAGGCTGGCCGCTCTGGAAACACTCTGTGGAAACGCTCCCCACCCACACTGCTTGGTGCCTCGTCTGAGCTGCCGTGACTTACATCACCATAGTAACTAACTAAATTGCCATAGTAATTTAGTTAGTTAACTAGGTTGGTAGAGTGGCCGTGCCAGCAACTTGAGGGTTGCAGGTTCGATTCCCGCTTCCGCCACCCTAGTCACTGCCGTTGTGTCCTTGGGCAAGACACTTTACCCACCTGCTCCCAGTGCCACCCACACTGGTTTAAATGTAACTTAGATATTGGGTTTCACTATGTAAAGCGCTTTGAGTCACTAGAGAAAAGCGCTATATAAATATAATTCACTTCACTGTCTGTTTCTGTTCTTGGTCCTGACATCACCTCCTGCACCCATGATATCCATGCGGCTTTTTTTCTCATACCCTTGTCTCAGTCACAGTAAGTGTTCTCATTATTCATGCCACAGTGCAAGTGTTTTGTTTCGTGTTTATAGTTAATTGCCTTTGTGCTAGTCTTTTATTTCATAGCCAAGTTTTTGTACTGCCATTGTGCGCGCCTTTTGTTTGTTCCTGTTTTTAGTTATAGTGTAGGAAATAAATATGTCTCTACCTTGACGCCGTTTCTACACCGTTCGCTTGCCACCTCGGGAAAACAATCCACGTCCAAGTCCAAGTCGTGACACTCGGCAGCAACATTTTGAGAAATAAATGTGTCTGGGGGTCGGTATGTCTATTTTCAGGAACAAAACCTTACAATAATGTCTGATTGAATGCTAAAAACTTTATAACAGACCGCCTTAAAAAAAACGGAATGGAATTTAGTTTTTTTTTACTGAATGAGACAACCAGAATGTACATGAAGATACAAGGAATGTAGGATTTACAATATTAACTATGATCGATAAAACACTGAATATTGACAACATACGAACCTCTCAATCGACATATTTTACAGTCAAGCAAAACGCAACAAAAATGCAATGAACAAAGCGAAATATGAAGAGTAAAACAAAAACCCCACCTACTATGTGATATATTTGATGTGTCACTATGCTTTACAACTTTGTTGTAAAACTGTCCCCTTCTGCCCCTGTCCCTGTCCCCCGACTTAAACAAGTTGAAAAACTTATTCGGGTGTTACCATTTAGTGGTCAATTGTACGGAATATGTACTGTACTGTGCAATCTACTAATAAAAGTTTCAATCAATCAACAACACCCGCATTTTAGGCTGGCCGCTCTGGAAACACTCTGTGGAAACGCTCCCCACCCACACTGCTTGGTGCCTTGTCTGAGCTGCCGTGACTTACATCACCATAGTAACTAACTAAATTGCCATAGTAACTAATTAAATGACCATAGTAACTAGTATATCATGCAGATTCCAACCATTGAAATACTTTATACAGTTCAAGACTTACGGTCATTAGAAAACATCACTGCACATCATAATGACAGCTACACTTTCCATCTCTAAGATCTAAAAAAAATATTTGGGAATGTCCGGCGGGCCGGATTGAAAATCTTAACGGGCCGCGTGCGGTTCCCGGCCTTCATTTGCCCAGGTCTGACTTAGAGTGTCTACCATAGTCATACCAAAGACTATAAAAATGGGACCAATTACCTCCCTGCTTGGCACTCAGCCTCAAGGGTTGGAATTGGGGGTTAAATCATCAAAAATTATTCCCGGGCGCGGCCACCGCTGCTGCCCACTGCTCCCCTCACCTCCCAGGGGTTGAACAAGGGGATGGGTCAAATGCAGAGGACACATATCACCACACCTAGTGTGTGTGTGACAATCCTTGGTACTTTAACTTTACCTTTACAACTACTAAGTTTTTTTTCACCACAGCTCCATCTGGTGGCTCCCCTCTGTCACTACCCTATTTGGCCCCAATGCATGCTGGCTGTAATGGCTAAGGTTATGTCTACATTGAGACGGATTACCCCTTAAACGAATAATTATTTACCCTAAGCCCTTTTTCAGCCACACTAATTCATTGTTTAAGGTTCCCCTCCTTGGATATTTTTTTTTACACGGGTAAGGGAGCTGTCTATTTCTTGAATCTCTGGCTCTTAGCTTTGTATGGACTCATTGATCGTTTACAAAGGAAGTGAAACGGAGAGGAAGTGACATCAGAAAGAACGCGCCACAGACAGCTTCATAATAAAACGGTTTCGTAACTCAGAGCTAACCTCCGGAAATATGGAGGCGAGTCATCCAGACATGCTCGTGTTTCTCCTTCCGTCTGTGCAGACGCTTGCGGAAATCACACATGAATACCTTAGGAAAAAACGCTCGATTGCAGCTATTTGGGATACAACACTTCTCAGACGGCAAGAGAACTTTCCAATGTCCAGGTCAGCTGTGATTGTACTTACTGAAAAACGTTGTCCATTTGTCGAAGGAGAGACCACGAGAATGCGGTTTATTTTGGATGTGATAAAAAAAAAAAATGTAACGTGTGCTTTGTATCACCTGGCCGTCGAAGGAAGACTACGGACAACATCTAATGCATTTGGACTGGCAAAGCATGTATCAGTTATTGTCCGCCATGTATGTCACCAATAAGGAATGGACAATGAAGGTTAAGGCAAAAGAGTGAGGAGTGTCCTGACCAGATATCTAGATCCCTAGATTAAATGTTGTAAAATGTTCTTTATCACATTGTGTACTATCACATGTCCAATAAATATTTGATTAATTTATGATGGCTCAGGTGTGATTCACTACAATAGGGCTCTACAGCACACTGGATTCCAGCTCATTGAAATACCACAACACTGGATATTGTTCAGATAAGTTACATTTAAGAATTTGCACACAAAGCAACACTGGAGGTGACTATGACGTGCGCATTTTCCACACATGCGTACTAGGTCGTTTTGCACCGGCAGACAGAGGGGGTGAAGGGGTCTCAAACCACCATTGCGTGTGTGTGGACAAGGATAAGGTTAGGTGGGATTTGCCCTGGATAACCTTAGCCTTAACCGTAGTGTAGAAGGGGGCCTAAGAGTGACACTGAGTTTCTTTAAGTGTATTTGGATTTACATCAAAATGTCCTGTAATCGGTTATTTACGCCTGTACTGGCTCACCTGCACTGGGTTCCTGTGCACTTAAGATGTGACTTTAAGGTTTTACTACTTACGTATAAAATACTACACGGTCTAGCTCCATCCTATCTTGCCGAATGTATTGTACTATATGTCCCGGCAAGAAATCTGCGTTCAAAGGACTCCGGCTTATTAGTGATTCACAAAGCCCAAAAAAAGTCTGCGGGCTATAGAGCGTTTTCGTTTCGGGTTCCAGTACTCTGGAATGCCCTCCCGGTAACAGTTCGAGATGCCAACTCAGTAGAAGCATTTAAGTCTCACCTTAAAACTCATTTGTATACTCTAGCCTTTAAATAGACTCCTTTTTAGACCAGTTGATCTGCCGTTTCTTTTCTTTTTCTCCTATGTTCCACTCTCCCTTGTGGAGGGGGTCCGGTCCGATCCGGTGGCCGTGTACTGCTCGCCTGTGTATCGGCTGGGGACATCTCTGCGCTGCTGATCCACCTCCGCTTGGGATGTTTTCCTGCTGGCTCCGCTGTGAACAGGACTCTCGCTGCTGTGTTGGATCCGCTTTGGACTGGACTCTTGCGACTGTGTTGGATCCATTATGGATTGAACTTTCACAGTATCATGTTAGACCCGCTCGACATCCATGGCTTTCCTCCTCTCCAAGGTTCTCATAGTCATCATTGTCACCGATGTCCCACTGGGGTGAGTTTTCCTTGCCCTTATGTGGGCCTACCGAGGATGTCGTAGTGGTTTGTGCAGCCCTTTGAGACACTAGTGATTTAGGGCTATATAAGTAAACATTGATTGATGATTGATTATTTCAAATAAAAAAAAATGAAAAAAACGCTAATATAGGGTTCAAAAGAAACTACAGAACAGTTAATAGTGTTTTGACGTAAGAGTTGCTTTTGTCTAATAAATTTGAGTTACAAACAAAGCCCCAATTAGTTGGCTAAGCAAATGTCACAGTGAACCCTGTCGGAGCCAACCAAAACATCTGGTCTTACTCGCGAGCATTAGCTTATAACTGGAGATCGACATAACATAAGTACGTGTGTAGGAGAGTGCTGAGAAGAAAAAAACAGATTATATACATTGAATTAAAGAAAAAAACACAATCATTAAAAACCTGACAGCGTGTGTCGCCAACTTGTCGAAGCAATTTGATCCTGCAACTTCTAGACGGCGAAATACTGAAGCAGCCAAGAATATCAAAATAATATCTCAACGGCGGACATTTATCCATGAAAATATTGAAGAGCTGCTAATGGTTTGTTTGACAGAGATACAGCTGTTGGAGTACCGTGAATTGATTAACGTGGACCCCGACTTAAACAAGTTCAAAAACTTATTGGGGTGTTACCATTTAGCGGTCAATTGTACGGAATATGTACTGTACTGTGCAATCTACCAATAAAAGTTTCAATCAATCATCAATCAATCAATCAAGTCAGCTCTCCGAGGTATATAAATTCTGCACATTATTACTACACTACTTAAAGTACCAAAGATAGTCACACACACACACGAGGTGTGGCAAAATTATTCTCTGCATTTGACTTATCACCCTTGATCACCCACGGGAGGTGAGGGGAGCAGTGAGCAGCAGCAGTGGCTGCGCCCTGGAATATTTTTTGGGTGATTTAACCCCCAATTCCAACCCTTGATGCTGAGTGCCAAGCAGAGAGGTAATGGGTCCCATTTTTATAGTCTTTTGTATGACTCGGCCGGGGTTTGAACTCACAACCTACCGATCTGAGGGCGGACACTCTAACCACTAAGCCACAGTAGGTTTACTTCATAAAACTACTGTAGTTGTTAGTAGTACCTTTTATTGCATTGTTTTATATGATATTTATTATTTAAAAGTGTGTTTTTCTTTTTAAGAGGTTAAAATGGTGTTGTTTGAGAGGGTGTGGGGTCAAGCTCGTATGATTTAGAATTTCACCAACAGCTGATTAAATCAATCAGCACAGTGGCTTTGTGGTTAGAGTGTCCGACCTGAGATCGGTAGGTTGTGAGTATCAAACCCCGGCCGAGTCATACCAAAGACTATAAAAATGAGACCCAATACTTCCCTGCTTGGCACGCAGCATCAAGGGTTGGAATTGGGGGTTAAATCACCAAAATGATTCCCGAGCGCGGCCACCACTGCTGCTCACTGCTCCCCTCACCTCCCAGGGGGTGAACAAAGTGATGGGTCAAATGCAGAAGACACATTTCACCACACCTAGTGTGTGTGTGACAATCATTGGTACTTTAACATTTAATCAGAAAAAGGAGTCATTTTAGTGTATTAAAAGTGCTTCACTTGTTTTTACGCCTGTAAGACGGTGGTCTACCTGCTCAAAAAGGCTAGTTTTCTACGCGTAAACCCTAATATTGAGTTCTGGCAAAAAAATATAATTTGAAAAAATATATATACATTTAAAAATAAAAAAATAAAAAAAAATAAAAAAATATATATAAATAAATATATGAATAACATTTAAAAAATATCCTCGGGATTAATAAAATATTTCTTTTTTATAATATTTATTTATTCATTTGATAGGGAACTCATCATACAAGTACTGAGAAAACAGACACTTTTTTTTGCTCGTTTCCCCCCACATCCCAAAATAATAATAAAAAAAAAAAAAACATTTGAAAAAAATCCCCTCAAGTATTAATAGAGTATTTCTTTTTTTAATATAATATTTATTCATTCATTTGATAGGAAATCCTTATACAGGTATTGAGAAAACAGACACTTTTTTATATATATAAATAAATAAAAATTTTTAAAAAAGGAAAAAAAGAAAATATTTCAATGGGGACGGCGTGGCGCAGTGGCATAGTGGCCGTGCGCAACCAGAGGGTCCCTGGTTCAATCCCCACCTAGTACCAACCTCGTCACGTCTGTTGTGTCCTGAGCAAGACACTTCACCCTTGCTCCTGATGGGTGCTGGTTAGCGCCTTGCATGGCAGCTCCCTCCATCAGTGTGTGAGTGTGTGTGTGAATGGGTAAATGTGGAAGTGGTGTCAAAGCGCTTTGGGTACCTTGAAGGTAGAAAAGCGCTATACAAGTACAACTCATTTATTTATTTAATTTTCTCTCAGGGATTAATAGAGTGGGCTTCACGGTGGAAGAGGGGTTAGTGCGTCTGCCTCACAATACGAAGGTCCTGCAGTCCTGGGTTCAAATCCAGGCTCGGGATCTTTCTGTGTGGAGTTTGCATGTTCTACCCGTGACTGTGTGTGTTCCCTCCGGGTACTCCGGCTTCCTCCCACCTCCAAAGACATCCACCTGGGGATAGGTTGATTGGCAACACTAAATTGGCCCTAGTGTGTGAATGTTGTCTGTCTATCTGTGTTGGCCCTGCGATGAGGTGGCGACTTGTCCAGGGTGTACCCCGCCTTCCGCCCGATTGTAGCTGAGATAGGCGCCAGCGCCCCCCGCGACCCCAAAAAGGGAATAAGCGGTAGAAATTGGATGGATGGATGGATGGATTAATAGAGTATTTCTGATTACGATTCTGAAAATATGAATATGAAAAAAAATATACACACTAACCCCGCCTTCCGCCCAAATGCAGCTGAGATAGACTCCCAGTACCCCCTGCAACCCCAAAAAGGGACAAGAGGTAGAAAAATGGATGGATGGATTTTTGTCATGAACACCATGGCCGCCCTGAGCGCTCACAAGGGGGACAAACAGCAGTGTGGCATGCTAAAAATCCGACACTCTCCCCTAGAATGAAGCAAGTCGAGTGACATGTTCGAGCAGCCCTGTCTGCACTGTGTGCTGTGATGTCTCTCTCGGCTCCTCCGTGGGGACGCCCGCCGCGGTGCGAGAGGTCAGGAGTGGGAGGTGGGGTGGGGTTAAGAGGGGACGGATCAAAACCAGAGCACGAGTGCCTTAACCTCACTCAACGCCCCACAGTGACCTGCACGCCCACGCGGAGGGAAACCGTGCGTGCCAAGATCTACGGGAGGCTCCACGCCGCTTTGTAAACGAGGGTCGCCGGATGAATAAAAAAAGTGACCGCCTGAGACATTTGTCTTTGTGTACTGCACGCCATCACTTTTACAGCAACCAATCCCTTAACACATACTAGTCATGACTTTTTGCCCTATTCGGCTTTTATTTTGTACTCAGTTCCACATTGTCAATAAGAGCAACTATCTCTGCTAATCACATCAACAACAAATAACGAGCTGCAGCTCATGACACATCCGCACAAAAAGTGCTTCAGTTGTAACGTACAAAAATAAATCTGGCAGCAGCTAGTTGGGTAATATAACATCATGCATCACGGGTGATGTTACACATTACTAGCTACTACTGCTGGTAACTTGTTAACAGTTTATACTATTATTATAAAGATGTGCAACTTATTCAAGCAAAAAAAAAAAAGATACAGTCGGGCAAAAAAGTATTTAGTCAGCCACCGATTGGGCAAGTTCTCCCACTTAAAATGATGACAGAGGTCTGTAATTTTCATCGTAGGTACACTTGAACTGTGAGAGACAGAATGTGAAAAAAAAAACTAGGAATTTTAGATAATTTATTTGTAAATTATGGTGGAAAATAAGTATTTGGTCAACCATTCAAAGCTCTCACTGATGGAAGGAGGTTTTGGCTCAAAATCTCACGATACATGGCCCCATTCATTCTTTCCTTAACACGGATCAATTGTCCTGTCCCCTTAGCAGAAAATCAGCCCCAAAGCATGATGTTTCCACCCCCATGCTTCACAGTAGGTCTGGTGTTCTTGGGAAGCAACTCAGTATTCTTCTTCCTCCAAACACGACAAGTTGAGTTTATACCAAAAAGTTCTATTTTGCTTTCATCTGACCACATGACATTCTCCCAATCCTCTGCTGTATCATCAATGTATCCATTTTGGTATAAACTCAACTTGTCGTGTTTGGAGGAAGAAGAATACTGAGTTGCATCCCAAGAACACCATACCTACTGTGAAGCATGGGGGTGGAAACATCATGCTTTGGGGCTGTTTTTCTATTAAGGGGACAGAACGATTGATCCGTGTTATGGAAAGAATGAGTGGGGCCATGTATCGTGAGATTTTGAGCCAAAACCTCCTTGTATTTGGTCAACCATTCAAAGCTCTCACTGATGGAAGGAGGTTTTGGCTCAAAATCTCACGATACATGACCCCATAAATTCTTTCCTTAAAACGGATCAATCGTCCTGTCCTCTCAGCAGAAAAACAGCCCCAAAGCATGATGTTTCCACCCCCATGCTTCACAGTAGGTATGGTGTTCTTGGGATGCAACTCAGTATTCTTCTTCCTCCAAACACGACGAGTTGAGTTTATACCAAAATAGATACATGGATGATACAGCAGAGGATTGGGAGGATGTCATGTGGTCAGATGAAACCAAAATAGAACTTTTTGGTATAAACTCAACTCGTCGTGTTTGGAGGAACCGACCTCTTTCATCATTTTAAGTGGGAGAACTTGCACAATCGGTGGCTGACTAAATACTTTTTTGCCCCGCTGTATATTTTTAGCAACTTTTTTTTCCCTGTTTCGTGCATTCAAACGCTTCTCTCAGTGATGTTTTTTTTTTTTTTTTTTTTTTTTTTTTTTTTACAGCCTTGACGTTGAATTTGACTTAAAGAGCAGATAGGAGCATTCTTCACAATGGAGGGATTCTCAATGCTGAGATAATCTCTCACAATGGTCTCTTTAATTCCTTTATATTATATGGAAAATACCTGAGCCAGGTAACTCGGCAGGCTTCAAGCTAATTAACCCTTTAACACCCGGGCCATCAGATAACACACACACACACACACACACACACACACACACACACACACACACACACACTGTCTCCAAGGAACCTTGTCACCATCTCTATTGCTCCCAATCCTCCGTTGTAAATGTAACATTTTTTTTTAAATGTACAATCGATAAAGCGAGAGATGGATGGCGAATTTAAAACAAATACATTGTTATCAAAAGCTAATATTAGATGTATTTAGGATGTTTCAATTATTTTTTCTGATTTTTTTGCAAACTACAGCAAGTTTATGAACATCACAAATAAATTCACAATGAAGGTGAATGTAAAATATTAAAACAATTAAGTTTCGCACTTTAATTAAGAACAAATACTAAGTCTTAAGGACATATCAAGGACATATCCACAGTGGAGAGTTTGAACTCTCGTCTTAAAGCCCACTTTTATTCTTTGGCTTTTAACAATGTGTGAGTTGTGTGGTCCTCTGTGTTATTAAATGGTTATTTCTATTTATTGTTTTAACCGTTTTTACCCTTTTAAAATTGTTTTCAATCATATTTGTATCCATCCATCCATCATTTTCCGCTTATCCGAGGTCGGGTCGCGGGGGCAGCAGCCTAAGCAGGGTAGAATGGTCGCCCGGATATAAACCCGAGTGGTGTTTTGTTATTTGTGTATTGCTTTTATATTGGTTTTATTTGTATTTATTTTGTTTTATTCAGTCATTGGCGGAGCCAAGGATCGTATTTGAATCGTGTTTTTAATATTTTTTGTGCAGCACTTTGGTAGCATTTTTGTGGTTTAAATGTGCTATATAATGAAAGTGGATTGAATTGGATATTAAAAAAAAAGAGTAAAATTAACGAAATTAAAATATTTTTTACACATACTTAAAATAAAAAAATTAACAGACAGAAATACAAAAAATATACAAAAAAATTGAAGTATAAAGAGTTTTTATATAAAAAAAACTAATTACATATTTTTGTATTTCTAGTTCTATAAATTGGAGTATAGCACATTTTGTACAAGGGCATCTGTCTGAGTACTTTAATACATAAAAAATTAAACCAATGCCATTTGTTAGGGGTCAAAGTTCACTCTCTCTCTCTCTGAGCAAAGCTCTCTCTCCCCTGACTCGGCTTGCCAGCATCCAGTTACAAATTAGCTTAAAAAATGCCTTTTGTCTCTCAATACACAGCCAATAAAACGCCACGGACGGGGTTTCATGTGCAAATGTCACCGGCGAGAATGGCACAGGTGCAACATCTTCTTTTGTCTGTGTGTTTTGTCGCAAGTTTCTGCTGTCACCAGCTATCTTTTTTTTATTTATTTTTTTAAGTACAACAGTCGCTTCAAGATCGCGTGATAAAGTTCTCTTACAAACAAAAAAGGAAACATGCGTGTAAATGTGCCGTTACATTAATAAAAATCAAAGTTTACATTGAGCATCCTTTTCAAAGGCTTCGGAACAAACAGCGTCTAAAGTGCCCGCAAAACCCACTTCTCCGACGGTCTTTGAACTCAGCGTTGCAGCTTACCTCTTTATCGGTTCTTTCTTGTTTCTCTGCGCGCTTCTCCGCTAACTTTAGTTTTGCATCCAATCCACCGTGTGCACCCCCCGCTCAAGGCTTTCCTCCCACGAATGAATGCGACTCTCGGTGTCTGCCGTGCACTTGCTGATACCAGACAAGAAGCAACGCCTCCAAGGCAGGACTTTGGGGATACAATGTGTGCGTATTGGCAGGGGCAACGTCGTCATGCCGAGGCGGGTTTCGGCCAGCAGAGGGGCGAGGAACGTGCTGAGCCTGTTTTTTTTGTTTTGTTTTGTTTTTTTTGACTAACACAACAATATTTTATGCACAAGCAACAGGCACATCTGCACATTGATCTGCATTAAACATGGTGTTCAACAAAGATGTCAGTGATTAAAGGCTGACTGAAATTAGATTTTCTCATTTAAACGGGGATAGCAGGTCCAATCTATGTGTCGTACTTGATCATTTCGCGATATTGCCATATTTCTGCTGAAAGGATTTAGTAGAGAACATCGACGGTAAAGTTCGCAACTTTTGCTCACTAATAAAAAAAACGGAAGTAGCAGACGATGATGTCACCGGTCTGAGGGCTCCACACATCGTTTACAATGTGAGCCTCCACCATCAAGAGCTATTCGGACCAAGAAAGCGAACATGTTTCCAATTAATTTAAGCGAGGATGAAAGATTCGTGGATGAGGAAATTTAGAGTGACGGACTTGGAAAAAAAAAAGGCGATTGCATTGGGAGCGATTCAGATGTTTTTAGACACATTTACTAGGATAATTCTGAGAAATCCCTTATCTTTCTATTGTTTTGCTAGTGTTTTAGTGCAGTGGTCCCCAACCTTTTTGTATCCGCGGACCGGTCAACGCTTAATAATTTGTCCCGCAGCCCGGGGAGTGAACGGGGGGATCTTTTTTTTTTTTTTTTTTTTTTCTTTGTCATGAAAAAGGGACGTTTTTGTCATGAAAAAGGGAGGTTTTAGTGGTTGGTGCACTAATTGTAAGTGTATATTGTGTTTTTTATGTTGATTTAATAAAAAGAAAAATATATATATATCTATATATAAATATATATATATATATTTTTTTTAAATAAAAATTAATAAAAAAATATTCTGCGGCCCGGTACCAATCGGGCCACGGCCCGGTGGTTGGGGACCACTGTTTTAGTGAGTTAAATAGTACCTGCTAGTCGGAGGGGTGTGTCCACGGGTGTGTTGACGCCAGTCTCTGAGGGAAGTCACGGCAGCTGCATGGACGGCGCAAGCTACGCTGATCCCCGGTACGAGGCGACTTTTTACCACAATCTTCTCACCGAAACCTGCCGGTTGACATGTGGTCGGGATCTATGTTCGCTTGACCGCTCTGATCCATAATAAAGCTTCACCTCTGGGAATTTTAAACAAGGAAACACCGTGTGTTTGTGTGGCTAAAGGCTAAAGCTTCCCAAATCCATCTTTCTACTTTGACTTCTCCATTTTTAATTGAACAAATTGCAAAAGATTCAGCAACACGGATGTCCAAAATACTGTGGTATTGCGCGATGAAAAGAGACGACTTTTAGCCGCAAGTGGTGCTGGGCTATGTCCCCTCCAACCAATAACGTCACAAACACGCGTCATCATCGCCTCATCATTCCACGACGTTTTCAACAGAAAACTCCGCGGGAAATTTAAAATTGTAATTTAGTCAACTAAATCGGCCGTATTGGCATGTGTTGCAATGTTAATATTTCATCATTGATATATAAACTATCAGACTGTGTGGTCGGTAGTAGTGGGTTTCAGTAGGCCTTCAATGCCAGGCACGTGCACAGAGTTTTTTGGGGGGGCCCATGGGCCTCAAGACAGAAAAAAGGGCACCCTCACCTAAAATGATTCATAAAGTCATAAAGCCATTGCTGTAACTACCATTAAGGACACCGATGTCATGTCTTCTGTATTTTAGGATGAATATATGACTGTCTAGGGCGGAACAGGTGGAACAGAGGTTAGTGGCTTCAATTCTGGGCTCGGGATCTTTCTGTTGGGAGTTTGCATGTTCTCCACCGTGACTGCGTGGGTTCCCTCCGGGTACTCTGGCTTCCTCCCACCTCCAAAGAAATGCTCCTGGGGATTGGCCCCTCCCACCTCCAAAGACATGCACCTGGGGATAGGTTGATTGGCAACACTAAATTGGCCCTAGTGTGTAAACGTGAGTGTGAATGTTGTCTGTGTTGGCCCTGTGATGAGGTGGCGACTTGTCCAGGGTGTACGCCGCCTCCGCCCGAATGCAGCTGAGATAAACTCCAGCACCCCCGCGACCCTGAAATGGACAAGCGGTAGCAAATGGATGGATGTATATATGACTGATTAGTGTTGTCCCGATACCAATATTTTGGTACCGGCACCAAAATTATTTCGATACATTTCTGTGGTTTTCGATACTTTTCTAAATAAAGGGGACCACAAAAAAATGGCACTGTTGGTTTTATTTTAACAAAAAAATCTTAGGGTACATTAAATATATGTTTCCTATTGCAAGTTTGTCTGTTACGGCTCTGACTCCTGCCACCGCCGCTCATCCATCTGTGCGCTCCAGTGAAAGCACCGCGGGCCACGCCCACGGGAGTTCCCTCTCCGCTGCAGGAGATCTGGAATCAGCGCACCTGCCTGGAATGAACAAGCTGCCTTTTTAAGCCCGCACAACCTGCCATACCGTGCCGGAGTGTAGTCTTCTGTACCATTGTAAGCATCCCGTGTCTGGCTTCCATCCCGCGAACTCGCTCTTCCCCTGTGACTTCCGTGTTTCCGTTGTGTCTGATGTTCCTGTTTTCTTCCCGCTGCGCTTTCCGTGTTCTCTTGTGATTCCCTGTCACTCCCCATGCCTCCCGGACTGCCCTTTTGGATTCTCGACCTTCCGCTTGGAAGTGTTTCTCTCGACATTTCTCTCGACATCTCTCTCTCGCCTTGGATCATCTGCCTGCCCCATGGACTTCCATGTTCCTTCGCTCTCATCAAACATTTATGGTAACACTCAACAGCTAATCTACACACATAGTCTTACACCGTACACACTCTTGGATTTTGTCACGCTCCATTTCCTTGGTTAGTTTATTTATTATTGTTTGTTTATTATATGAAGTGACTATATATAATAAATACTTTGAACTATACTTGCTCTGGTGTCTGTTGCCGTCACCTCCCCCCTCAGCAAACATAACATTGTTCTTAAATAAAATAGTGAACATACAAGACAACTTGTCTTTTATTAGTAAGTAAGCAAACAAAGGCTCCAGTCTGCTGACATATGCAATAAAATATTTTGTCCTTTTCCATGCTATTATTTTGTCAAAATTATTAATGACAAGTGGTAAAAAAATTATTATTAATCTCCTTGTTTGTTTACTGTTAATATCTGCTTACTTTCTCTTTTAACATGTCCTGGCTAGATGTGGAGGAGGCCGTGGTCTGCACACCTCCTGCAGAAATGAGGTGTGTTTGGCCATCCGCGAAGCCAGCAACAGGTGAGTGGATTGCCCAGCTGGGACTGGTTATCTAATCCCCTGTCGCCTTTATTAGCAGCAGCCGGAACCGAGACATGAGAGTTGGAGTTAGAGCCAGAGGGAGAGACTCAGACTGAAAAGTCAGAAATATATACTGTTGGAAAGCAAAACTATACTGGTGTACGTCAATAAAAGACTTGACTCAACCGGTCTACCGGGTTCACGAAAGATCTGTCAGTACCAGGAGAACCTTCCCAGAAAAGAGACTTTCACACTATACTTCTGTTAAAAGGTAATAATCACTTATTCATCTGTTGTTTTATACTTTACATTAGTTTTGGATGATACTACAAATTTGGGTATCAATCCGATACCAAGTCGTTACGGGATCATACATTGGTCATATTCAAAGTCCTCATGTGTCCGGGGTCATATTTCCTGAGTTGATAAACATTATATAAATAAATAAAAAACGAAAGATGTTGTGATGCCAAAAAATAACAACGTAATCATAGTAGTGCCACATTCACTATCCTAAATAAAATATGGAAAGCAAAAAACATATCACTCGAGACCAAACGTCAAATCCACCTTACTCTACAGTTCAGAAACCTGGAAGATCAACGCCAACATACTCAACAAAATACAGACATTCTGCGACCTCTGCCTCCGTCGCCTCCTAGGTATCTACTGGCCTGACACCATCCCCAATGCCAACCTGTGGGACCTCACGAGACAAGACACAATAGAAACACAAATCAAGAGGAGGAAATAGAACTGGATGGGTCACTGACTGCGTAGACACAATAGATCAATCACGAAACAGGGAACCCGCAAGGCAAGAGGAAGAGAGGAAGGCCTAGATCAGGGGTCACCAACGCGGTGCCCGCAGGCACCAGGTAGCCCGTAAAGACTAGATGAGTAGCCCACTGGGCTGTTCTAAAAATAGCTCAAATAGCAGCACTTACCAGTGAGCTGCCTCTATTTTTAACATTTTATTTATTTACTAGCAAGCTGGTCTCGCTTTGCTTGACATTTTTAATTCTAAGAGAGACAAAACTCAAATAGAATTTGAAAATCAGAGAAAATATTTTAAAGACTTGGTCTTCACTTGTTTAAATGAATACATACCTTTTTTTTACTTTGCTTCTTATAACTTTAAGAAAGACAATTTTAGAGAAAAAATACAACCTTAAAAAAGATTTTAGGATTTTTAAACACATACCTTTTTACCTTTTAAATTCCTTCCACTTCTTTCCTGACAATTTAAATCAATGTTCAAGTAAATAATTTTTTTTAATTGTAAAGAATAATAAATACTTTTTAATTTTATTCTTCATTTTAGCTTCTGTTTTTTCGACAAAGAATATTTGTGAAATATTTTTTCAAACTTATTATGATTAAAATTCCAAAAAATTATTCCGGCAAATCTAGAAAATCTTTAGAATTAAATTTAAATCGTATTACAAAGTATTTAGAATTTCTTTAAAAAATTTTGTTCTGGAAAATCTAGAAGAAATAAGGATTTGTCTTTGTTAGAAATATAGCTTCGTTCAATTTGTTTTATATTCTAAAAAAGTGCAGATTTGATTTTAACCTATTTAAAACATGTCATCAAAATTCTAAAATTAATCTTAATCAAGAAAAATCACTAATGATGTTCCGTAAATTATTTTTTAAATTTTTTCATAAAGATTCAAATTACTTAGTTTTTCTCCTATTTTTTTCGGTTGAATTTCGAATTTTAAAGAGTCGAAATTGAAGATAAACTATGTTTTGAAATTTGATTTTTTTCTTTTTTTCTGTTTTCTCCTCTTTTAAACCGTTCAATTAAGTGTTTTTTCATAATTTATTCTCTACAAAAAAACCTTCCATAATAGGAAAAAAAATGTACGACGGAATGACAGACAGAAATACCCTTTTTTAAAATATATATATATATATATATATATATATATATATATATATATATATATATATATATATATATATATATATGTATATGTATATTTATTTATTTATTAAAGGTAAGTTGAGCAAATTGGCTATTTCTGGCAATTTATTTAAGTGTGTATCAAACTGGTAGCCCTTCGCATTAATCAGTACCCAAGAAGTAGCTCTTGGTTTCAAAAAGGATGGTGACCCCTGCACCAGAGCAACTTATGTGTGAAATTATTAACAAATTACTGTAAAATATTAAATAATATTATTTATCTTATTCGCGGAAGAGACGAAGAAATGTCAGCAATCATCGCACACACGTCAGCAATCGTCACATACATGTCAACCAATAAGATTTCGGCGGGGGAGGGTCATGGCAGAAATGCATTGTGGGTCATGGAATGAAATTATTAACACATTACCGTAAAATATCAAATAATATTATTTATCTCATTCGTGGAAGAGACAAAGAAATGTCAGCAATCGTCACATACACGTCAACCAATAAGAATTCGGCGGGGGAGGGTCATGGCAGAAGTGCATTGTTGGTCATGGGATGCTAACTGCTATATGCTATATGCTACTGCCGTAGCTATTAAAATGGATCGATTCATCGTTGGCGCTAACTTATAAAAACTGAGAAGGGCTGAACAAAAATGGCACCGAAAAGGGAATCACGTACTGCAGACGTAGTAAAATATGCAGCAGAAAACGACAAGAGGAAACGGCGCATACCTTTGGAGTTGGCAGAGTTGTTTAGAAGCGACATCGAGGAAGAAGATTTCATGGGATTTAGCGATTAGGAGTGACAGATTGTTTGGTAAACGTATAGCATGTTCTATATGTTATAGATATTTGAAAGATTCTTACCATAATATGTTACATTAACATATTATGGTAAATAACCAACCTTCTCAGTTTGTTATTTATGCCTCATATAACGTACACTTATTCAGCCTGTTGTTCACTTTTCTTTACTTATTTTAAATTGCCTTTCAAATGTCTATTCTTAGTTGGATTTTATCAAATAAATTTCCCCCCAAAAATGCGACATACTCCAGTGCGACGTATATATGTTTTTTTGCCTTCTTTATTATGCATTTTCGGCCGGTGCGACGTATACTCCGGAGCGATATATAATCCAAAAAATGGGGTAAATCTTAATTTTTTGCGGCTCCATTCAGATTACTTTTTTGTATTTTCGGTCCAATATGGCTCTTTCAACATTTTGGGTTGCCGACCCCCGCTTTAAGAGGTCACGCTGGACATCAAAGTTGACAGCTTGGGCTTTAAGCTCAATGTTTAGCGCTCTCGCACTTTCATTGGGCGGACATACTGTAGATTCGAGCCCCGGGCAGGACGAACATACCGGAGATTCTCTCTTACTTAATTGCATACGTTTGATGGGATTACACCAAACCTACTGGTCCGCTCTTAAATATTTTAGATAAGGACCTCGCCCTAGCAAGTTTGTTTTGAAAGCATGTCAGACAACTACAGCCACACCATCCTCCACCCAAAACCAGCTAACTGGTTATCTAGCAGAGCAAGCAACTGAAATAATGATATGGCGAACAAGATGTGGTTGAAGTCACGTCAAAGTTCTGGTTTTAGTCATAGGATTTATTATTATGACTCACCGAGAACATCCATTGATTGTGTTCATCATGTCTTCTTTCAAAATTAGTAAAATGATTCCTGTGTGCAGAAAAAACAGCCGAAACTGTCAGCAGGTAAGAGTTTGTTTGAACACAAAAATATTTTTACTAAGAACATCCATCCATCCATCTTCTTCCGCTTATCCAAGGTCGGGTCACGGGGGCAGCAGCCTAAGCAGGGAAGCCCAAACTTTCTTCCCCCAAACCACTTGGTCCAGCTCTTCCCAGGGGATCCTGAGGCGTTCCCAGGCCAGCCGGGAGACATAGTCTTCCCAACGTGTCCTGGGTCTTACCCGTGGCCTCCTACTGGTTGGACGTGTCCTAAACACATCCCTAGGGAGGTGTCCGGGTGGCATCCTGACCAGATGCCCGAACCACCTCATCTGGCTCATCTCCATGTGGAGGAGCAGCGGCTTTACTTTGAGCTCCTCCCGGATGGTAGAGCTTCTCACCCTATCTCGGGGGTCGGCAACCTTTACCACTCAAAGACCCATTTTGACCCGTTTCACAAAATAAAGAAAACAATGGTAGCCACAAAACTCTTTTGAAATTTAAAATGAAATAACACTGCCATCCGGGCGGAGCTCAAAGTGAAGCCGCTGCTCCACCACATCGAGAGGAGCCAGATGAGGTGGTTCGAGCAGCTCGTCAGGATGCCACCTGAACGCCTCCCTAAGGAGGTGTTTAGGGCACGTCCCACCAGTAGGAGGCCGCGGGGAAGACCCAGGACAACGTTGGGAGGACTATGTCTCCCGGCTGGCCTGGGAATGCAGCGGAATCCCCCGGGAGGAGCTGGACGAAATGGCTGGGGAGAGGGAAGTCTGGGCTTCTCTGCTTGGGCTGCTGCCCCCGCGACCCGACCTCGGACAAGTGGAAGAAGATGGATGGATGGATGTAAAATATATGCTTATCATCAGAATGCCCACAATACTGGGAGGACAAAATGCAAATCTAAGTATTTAGCACACGCAATGTGATTCATCAAAACCTATCACCGTTTTGCAAGCACTATTTTGCGTTTTATTTAGCACCTCGGAAAGGTTGTGCAAACTGACAGTTTCACACACAGCTGCAGGATCAGCCGTGTGTGGAACGGACGGACAAAAATCCTCTGTCTATGTGTGTGTCAACATTTTGTACCGTCAAAAATATAAATAAATATTACACATATAATCTATTCAGCAATTTCCTTTTATAATTTTATAGCTGATAGATGACTTAAAGGGCTTAATAAAACAAATGTAATTAAGTTTTGGTGTCATTTAGTCATTTTATTAATAATGATAATGTTTTTCTTTACATAGAATTTTAACTTATTAAAGTATTTCTTGTATGAAAACAACTTAAGAATGTATTATTTTGCATTTTGACCGGAGTAAGTGCAGCCTCTCTCCAATTAACGCATCTTCAGTGCTATATAAAAAATAAAAATAAAAAGTGCCGTCAATATAGATGCACGACTGCTTCTAAAATGCCCATACAAAGTAAAACATGTCTGTAGCATGTTTGAAAACATGTACGGCACATTCATGATAAAATGAATGTGCAGTAAATGAGTGCCTCCATGGTGATGCTCTGTATAGTACACACAAAATCTGCCTTTTAATTCTGCACTACTTTTCAATTGCGCATGCAGTATTAGTAAATCGCCTAAAAAAAAAAAACAAGCCCAATAGTACTTTTTACTTTATGGATTGCACAATCTGTTTAGCGCGTGGTATTTGGATCTTAGTAAATCAGGCCCTAAGTCCATCCATACATTTTCTACTGCTTGTCCGTTTTGGGGTCCCGGGGGGCACTAAGTGTTATTATTATTATTATTTTTTACATGTCCTGTCCAGCCACTAATGCAAATCATATTGTTGATGTAGATGCCCATATATGCTGTACAAAATTGATTTACAAAAGAGAAGTGTGGGATACTTATCATGTTGCCTTATTTGTATTTGACTTCATCAAATGGATGTATTTAATGTTTGGTAGAAAGAAAGGGGGGAAATTGCAGCAACAAGAGGGGGATAAGACAAAGAGAAAACAAAAAAAAAACATCAGCAACCATATGTACAAATATGATACGAAAAATTATAGTAAAGTACCAGTTACTGAAGTAGATATTAATAACACAGAAATGACAAATAACATTTTTGCACTACAAACGGAGCAATAAAAATACTAATACAAAATTAAAGCTGCAAGCAGCGATGGACGGGACCGACTTTTGCTGGTGTTTCCTGCCTATACCCATTCAACATATCTTTACCTGCACATTACCTACCTTCCCTGCATCCTGGGGTCACACTGGTGCATCTTTCTTTCACCCATACATGCTGGTACTTCCTGCCATCAACCAGACAATATATCTCTACCTGCACATTACCTACCTTCTCTGTATCCTGGAGTCAAACTGGTGCCTCCTTCTTTCACCCAGTTATCATATCTTTACCTGCACAGTACCTACCTTCTTTGCATTGTGTGGTCACGCTGGTGCTTCCTGCTTTTAAGCGGCCATCTTGAGATGGTAGCAGCGCAGCAGCATCAGCGCAGCAGTTCTTTGAAGGCTTGTAAAATTAAAACCGGAGCAGTTAGAAAAACTCTTTGGGCATCTTTTAATAAGAAGGGTTCAATCTCTTTCCTGTGCGAGTTTGAAGCCGACACAACAAATGTGCTTAGAGAATATAATGTTTGAAAAAAGGTGACAGGTTTTTACAAAACGTTTGTTTTGAAGGGGTAATTGCCAACTTCCTGTTGATTATTGCTGAAGGGTGTCAATTGATGAAACGTAGGTCTAAGTGAGACCTACATAGAGGTTCTCGTTTCATGTCTCTACAACATTCCTGCCAGAAATTACAAGCAGTTTTGTCTGTGTTTTCTTCCTAGGAGCAGTTTTGTCTGTGTTTTATTCCTAGGGGGTGCTAGAGCGCAATTTTAAGTTTTTGTTTTTGTTTTTTGTTTTTTTCCATTAGATAGCAATTTTTGCCAGTCCTGATGTGTGTGTCCAGTTTGGTGAGTTTTGAAGCATTTTAAGGGGGTCAAATTACAGCTCAAAGAGGCAAAAATTAAATTTTTTTAGGAACATTTTTTTGAAGGGGTGTTTGCCAACTTCCTGTTGATTTTTGCTGAGGGATGTTATTTTATGAAATGTACGTCCAAGTTAGACCTATATACAGGTTTTTGTTTCATGTCTCTACAACTTTCAAGTGACAAGCAGTTTTGGCTGTGTTTTTCCTAGGGGGCGATAGAGCGCAATTTAGAGTTTTTATTTATTTTTTTTTTTTTTTTTATTAGATGGCAATATTTGTCAGTCCTGATGTGTGTGTAAAATTTGATGAGTTTTGAAGCATGTTAAGGAGGTCAAATTACGGCTCAAAGAGGTGGCAGTATGATAATAATAAAACCTTAGAAATACAATAGGGTCCTCTGTCCCAAAGGGACATTTTGTCCCTAATAACACTATTGATAGTGAATAATAAAAATAATTACCTTAATTATCAACCATACAATTGCTTCAAATGCAACAATACATAAATGTAATGAATACTCGAATTACAAAAAAAATGCAGATAAATGGAGGGGAAGACAGAGAAACGGACAGACACAACCAGCGCCATTCTGCGATTCACCCCAGACGCCAACACGCAAACAAGAGACACACCACCGCCCCAAACAACCAGGCCACAGCCCCCCACACCAAACAAAAAGGCTGCGCTGCCCCTGCACTAACCCACTGACACAAACCCCACAGCACAAAGCCCAAACAGAAGGTCACGGACCCCGCCTAACAGAAAAAAAAAAAATGCACGACTCGCATAAACCAAAAACGAAACAACCGATTACCCTATCCACATCCATCAGTAAGCAGCTATGTTTTATTAATATACCTGTGGAGCCGACGGTCCGACAGACAGTCACGGCGAGGAGACGACGAGCGAGTGGAGAGGAGGAGTGGAAGAGCGACCTGGACTGGGGTTTTATTGAAAAATAAACAAAGTCAAACTGCTCAAGCCATGTCCTTCCTTGGTGGTCCTGGGAACCCGGAAGACGACGGCTTGAGACGTCACAATACCGTAGCTGTGTGTGTCCAATATGAGTCATTAAATGACTCCCGCCTCCTGGTGGTAGAGGGCGCTAGTGATCCTTCTTGCGACTACTTGGCTGCAGAAGAAGTGACAATAAGTCACTTTATATGTGCTGGGACAGATATGACGGACCTTCTGATAGCAGTTTTCTAAACTGGACTTTCAATCAAAGCAGGAGGTAATAAAGGAAGATCTCCATCGAGACAGAGACTTTTAAAACTGAAGAAAGATAAGGAAGATTTCTATAAACAAGTTATCAATGATTTTGATCAGAAGGAGCTGGCATGGACTATATTTATTAGTAAAAGTAAGACCATGATAAAAATGTTTTTATTAAATGTGCTTTTCATGATGTTATCCTTACATCACTCAAATGTTTACTGCATGCCTTTGGTAAGTGCCGGAGTGAGAAGAGATTTTAAAATAATTAGCGCATGCTTACTTTTACCGCATGCCTTTGGTAAGTGCAGGAATGACAAGAGGTTTTCAATTAATTAGCGCCCCGGCTGCAATTCAAGGAAATACGGTCCAACCACAATGTCCGCCATGAAGCCAGAACAACACCCGATCAGGCCGTAGTGTAAAGGCTTCATTATGCAACATCGGCCTTTCTAGCAGTGTCCTGATCCTGTTGTAACTCTTTGGCGTGTGGCAGTTGCAATGCCATCCCAAAACACCGGGGGCAGCGTTTTCATCAACATATTTGGGAGTTTCTTCAATGAGATGTTCTATAGTTTGCTCTGTAGTTTCTTTTGTTTTGGAAGATTTCTTTGCCGCTCCGCCAGAGGGTTTGAAAAAAGGAGGAGCATGCAGCCGTGGCCCTAAAACCATAACACGCCTGAGTTTTGCCTACCAAGTTTTGAGCAAATAATTTACGTGTATTCAAGTCAAACATTTTTTTAAATGTTCCTAGATGATATACATAAAATAGTAGAATCCAAGATCGTGATCGTGATTAAAAACTTTAATAAATGCCCAGCTCTTATGTCACCAACACTTTAAAGCAAGGGTGTCAAAGTCAAGGCCCGTGGGCGTGATCCAGCCCGCGAATGAAATATCCATGGCCCCCGGGGTGATATTTGATTAGTATTAGAGCCGGCCCACAGGCCACAGTCGCCTGCTGCTGTTTTTCATGGACCAAAACTACATCATTAACGTCCTCCCAACCCGGTAACCACACACAACAACAGCAGTCACGTTTTCGTCTACCGTAAAGCGGTTTGTCTGCCGTCAACAACAATGTTGTGACACTCTTAAACAGGACAATACTGCCATCTTATGTACATGCAAATGGTTAGAAAAATAGTAACAGAGAATAGAACAAGGATGGACAATTCAACCCTTAACTCAACAATGAGTAGATGAGTGTTATGTGTAAATAAATGAACACTGAAATTGAAGTATTTCTTTTATATATGTATAACAAAATATATATATATATATACTCCCCCCCCCACCAAACACGCCCCCTACTCCACCCCCACCCACCTCCAGAAATCGGATATCTTAAGGTTGGCAAGTATGGGTTAAGGTTAGGAAAGGCAGGTTCCGTATCTTTTTTTTTTCCCGGACTTCCTCGCTCACACTTAAAACAAGCATAAAGTAATTGTCATCAAACCGACGAACAAACCGTCAAGGAGACAATAGACCAAGCTGTTGTGTCACACAAGGAAGGAATTAGGACACATTTGAATTAATTACTTTTTCCTGTGACCAAAACACATAGAAACAATGTCCGTTCCCATGCGTTCATGGCCTCAATTTTTTTATTTATTTATTTATTTTACAACTTTGGTGGCCTGCTCGCCGCTTCAAGCGCAGCAATTAACCCCAAGTTCAATGCAATGGGATAAGGAGACGAGCCCGTGGAATGTTCTCTGATTAATACTGTTTGCCTTGTCACATCCCGATAAGAAGCTCGCAAGTTTTGAACCTTTCCCAGGTGGTACAGGTCACCCCGCTCACGATTATTATGGCCGAACGCGGCGATGAAATACAGCCGGCGGCCTGCTCTGTGACCTCATTAAAGAGCAGTGGAGTGAATTCAGTTTTCAATGAGGCTTTAAGGAGAGCTCCCACTCTGCACGCATAGCCATTGTCCTCCATATCAGGAGCATCGGGGGGATTTATAAGCCTCTCGCAGAAACATCCGCAGCCCCGCACGCCGCTGCCAACCTCTGTTCCGCACTCCCCCATTCACAGGGGGGGCCACACTGGGAAAGCAGGTGTGTGTGCGTGTGTGGTGTGAAGCCTGAGAATACAACAGGAACACAGCGGAGGAGTGGGATATATTCCGGAGTAATAGGAGGATGCAGCAAATCATTAAAATGCAATGAAAGGATGTGAGATAAAATAGAAAAAAATTAAGTCATACATTGGAGTCATTTATTCTTCATCCAATTATCCAAAATGTAGCTATTGACAGTAATGTACCCCTTAGGGCTTATAAATGGGTTAAAAAAACGCTTAGAAAAAATTGTTATTGGACTCGCAGGTTGACATTTTGTACTTTTTCCAGATCGTAAAAAGTGTAGAGTTATGTTCCAAAAATGGTAAATACCAAGTGTTCCGGCCACAGGAGAACAAATGCCTCCAGTCAAAGTTAAATATTGATGTTGGTTCAACCAGGAATAGTAATGACCACTCGTATAAAATGATGGCTACTGCAATAAAACTGCTACTTAAATAATATCAGGCCCTTGTTTCAAGTATGCTGCTACTGCCTCTAAGTGGCCAGAAACAATAAAATACACTTTAAGCACCAAAGCAGTCAAAGGCATCAACCCATTGACTTTAAAGGCCTACTGAAATGAGAGTTTCTTATTTAAACGGGGATAACAGGTCCATTATATGTGTCATACTTGATCATTACGCGATATTGCCATATTTTTGCAGAACGGATTTAGTAGAGAACATCCACGATAAAGTTCGCAACTGGAGAAAAGCCCTGCCTCTACCGGAAGTCGCAGACGATGACGTCACATGTTGAGGGCTCCTCAGATATTCACATTGTTTTTAATGGGAGCCTCCAAAAAAAAGAGCTATTCGGACCGAGAAAACGACAATTTCCCCATTAATTTGAGCAAGGATGAAAGATTCGTGGTTGAGGATATTGATAGCGACGGACTAGAAAGAAAAAAAAAAAAAAAAAACGTGATTGCATTGGGTCAGATTCAGATGTTTTTAGACACATTTACTAGGATAATTCTGGGAAATCCCTTATCTTTCTATTGTGTTGCTAGTGTTTTAGTGAGTTTAACAGTACCTGATAGTCGGAGGTGTGTGTCCACTGGTGTCTTGACGCCAGTGTCTCAGGGAAGTCGACGGCAGCTTTATGGACAGGGCAAGCTCAGCTGATCTCCGGTAAATGGCGACTTTTTACAAGAGTTTTCTCACAGAAAACTGCTGGTTGACATTTGGTCGGGATTCATGTTTGCTTGACCGCTTTGATCCATAGTAAAGTTTCACCTCCGGGAATTTCAAACTAGGAATCACCGTGTGTTTGTGTGGCTAAAGGCAAAAGCTTCCAAACTCCATCTTTCTACTTTGACTGCTCCGTTATTAATTGAACAAAATGCAAAAGACTCAGCAACACAGATCTCCAAAATACTGTGTAATTATGCGGTTAAAGCAGACGACTTTTAGCTGTGTGTGTGCGCAGCGCTCATATTTCCTAACAGTTCGTGACGTCACGCGTACACGTCATCTTTACGCGACGTTTTCAAGAAGAAACTCCCGGGAAATTTAAAATTGCAATTTAGTAAACTAAAAAGGCCGTATTGGCATGTGTTGCAATGTTAATATTTCATCATTGATATATAAACTATCAGACTGCGTGGTGGGTAGTAGTGGGTTTCAGTAAGCCTTTAAAGTACCACTGATTGCCACACACGCACTAGGTGTGGCAAAATTATTCTCTGCTCCCCTCGCCCCCTGGGAGGTGAGGGGAGCAGTGGGCAGCAGCGGCGGCCACACCTGGGAATCATTTTCGATGATTCAACGCCCAATTCCAACCCTTGATGCTGAGTGCCAAGCAGGGAGGTAATGGGTCCCATTTTTATAGTCTTTGGTTTGAACTCACAACCTACCGATCTCAGGGCGGACACTCTAACCACTAGGCCACTGAGTAGGCTCTCTGGTAATCACAATTTTCAACAAATACCATTTAGATTTTCTTATTTATGTATATTTAGATTTTCTTATTTAAATGAGTGTCTCCATGGTGACAGCCGGCACACGCAGTTCATACCACTTTTGCACTTCACTTGTTATTAATTGTACATGATGTATCAGTAGATTTCACAGTAATAGTACACACAATTGTATAGTTTATAGTACACACAATTGTATAGTTTGCATGCACTATTTAGCACATACAGTCGTGGTCAAAAGTTTACATACACTTGTAAAGAACATTATGTCATGGCTGTCTTAAGGTTCCAATAATTTCTACAATTTTTTTGTGATAGAGTGATTGGAGCACATACTTGTTGGTCACAAAAACATTCATAAAGTTGGGTTCTTTTATGAATTTATTACGGGGCTACTGAAAATGTGAGCAAATCTGCTGAGTCAAAAGTATACATACAGCACTGTTAATATTTGCTTACATGTCCCTTGGCAAGTTTCACTGCAATAAGGCGCTTTTGGTAGCCATCCACAAGCTTCTGCTTGAATTTTTGACAATACGGGTGCAGTTCAGCTAAATTTGTTGGTTTTCAGACATGGACTTGTTTCTTCAGCATTGTCCACACATCAGGACTTTAGGAAGGCCATTCCAAAACCTTAATTATAGCCTGATGTAGCATTCCTTTACCACTTTTGACGTGTGTTTGGGATCATTGTCCTGTTGGAACACACAAATGCGCCCAAGACCCAACCTCCGGTCTGATGATTTTAGGTTGTCCTGAAGAATTTGGAGGTAATCCTCTTTTTTCATTGTCCCATTTAAAGCACCAGTTCCATTGGCTGCAAAACAGGCCCATAGCATACTACTACCACCACCATGCTTGACGGTAGGGATGGTGAACCTGGGATTAAAGGCCTCACCTTTTCTCCTCCAAACATTTTGCTGGGTATTGTGGCCAAACAGCTCTATTTTTGTTTCATCTGACATCACATGGACAAAGATAAGACCTTCTGGAGGAAATTTCTGTGGTCAGATGAAACACAAATTGAGCTGTTTGGCCACTATACCCAGCAATATGTTTGAAGGACAAAAGGTGAGGCCTTTAATCCCAGGAACACCAAACCTACCGTCAAGCATGGTGGTGGTAGTATTATGCTCTGGGCCTGTTTTTCTGCCAATGGAACTGATGCTTTAAATGGGACAATAAAAAAAGGAGGATTACCTTCAAATTCTTCAGGACAACCAAAAATCATCAGCCCGGGTGTTCCAACAGGACAATGACCCTAAACACACGTCAAAAGTGGTAAAGGAATGGCTAAATCAGGCTACGATTAAGGGCTTCACGGTGGAAGAGGGCTTAGTGCGTCTGCCTCACAATACGAAAGCTCCTGCAGTCCTGGGTTCAAACCCAGGCTTGGGATCTTTCTGTGTGGAGTTTGCATGTTCTCCCCGTGAATGCGTGGGTTCCCTCCGGGTACTCCGGCTTCCTCCCACTTCCAAAGACATGCACCTGGGGATAGATGATAAATAAATGGGTTGTACTTGTATAGCGCTTTTCTACCTTCAAGGTACTCAAAGCGCTTTGACACTACTTCCACATTTACCCATTCACACACACATTCACACACTGATGGAGGGAGCTGCCATGCAAGGCGCCAACCAGCACCCATCAGGAGCAAGGGTGAAGTGTCTTGCTCAGGACACAACGGACGTGACGAGGTTGGTTCTAGGTGGGATTTGAACCAGTGACCCTCGGGTTGCGCACGGCCACTCTCCCACTGCGCCACGCCGTCCCTTAAAGATAGGTTGATTGGCAACACTAAATTGGCCCTAGTGTTTGAATGTGAGTGTGAAGGTTGTCTGTCTATCTGTGTTGGCCCTGCGATGAGGTGGCGACTTGTCTAGGGTGTACCCCGCCTTCCGCCCGATTGTAGCTGAGATAGGCGCCAGCGACCCCAAAAGGGAATAAGCGGTAAAAAATGGATGGACGGATACAATTAAGGTTTTCGAATGGCCTTCCCAAAGTCCTGACTTAAAGGTGTGGACAATGCTGAAGAAACAAGTCCATGTCAGAAAACCAACAAATTTAGCTGAACTGCACCAATTTTTTTTCAATAGGAGTGGTCAAAAATGTAACCAGAAGCTTGTGGATGGCAACCAAAAGTACCTGCCAAACTTGCCAAATACTAACTTTGCTGTATGTATACTTTTGACCCAGCAGATTTGGTCACATTTTCAGTAGAACAATAATAAATTCATAAAAGAACCAAACTTTGTGAATGATTTTTGTGACCAACAAGTATGCGCTCTAATCAGTCTATAACAAAAAAATAAAAACAATAAAAAGGGAGGATTACCTTCAAATTCTTCAGGACAACCAAAAATCATCATCCCGGGTGTTCCAACAGGACCATGACCCTAAACACACGTCAAAAGTGGTAAAGGAATGGCTAAATCAGGCTACGATTAAGGGCTTCACGGTGGAAGAGGGGTTAGTGCGTCTGCCTCACAATACGAAAGCTCCTATAATCCTGGGTTCAAATCCAGGCTTGGGATCTTTCTGTGTGGAGTTTGCATGTTCTCCCCGTGAATGCGTGGGTTCCCTCCGGGTACTCCGGCTTCCTCCCACTTCCAAAGACATGCACCTGGGGATAGGTTGATTGGCAACACTAAATTGGCCCTAGTGTGTGAATGTGAGTGTGAAGGTTGTCCGTCTATCTGTGTTGGCCCTGCGATGAGGTGGCGACTTGTCCAGGGTGTACCCCGCCTTCCGCCCGATTGTAGCTGAGATAGGCGCCAGCGCCCCCCGCTGTCCCAAAAGGGAATAAGCAGTAAAAAATCGATGGATGGATACAATTAAAGTTTTAGAATGGCCTTCCCAAAGTCCTGACTTAAATGTGTGGACAATGCTGAAGAAACAAGTCCATGTCAGAAAACCAACAAATTTAGCTGAACTGCACCAAATTTTTTTTCAATAGGAGTGGTCAAAAATGTAACCAGAAGCTTGTGGATGGTTACCAAAAGTACCTGCCAAACTTGCCAAATACTAACTTTGCTGTATGTATACTTTTGACCCAGCACATTTGGTCACATTTTCAGTAGATCAATAATACATTCATAAAAGAACCAAACTTCGTGAATGATTTTTGTGACCAACAAGTATGCGCTCTAATCAGCCGATAACAAAAAAATAGGAGTTGTAGAAAGTATTGGAAACTCAAGACAGCCATGACATTATGTTCTTTACAAGTGTATGTACACTTTTGATCGTGACTGTATTATTTGGAGTTCAGTAAATCAGGCCTTGACTACTCTAAAGTATACCAAGTTCCAGTCTCACCAGTTGTACATTAATTCAAACAACAGAAGGAAATCCCACTGCTTGTCTGCCAGTCCTGGGAGAGGAGCCTCTCTTCCTCGTGATAAGACTTCAAGTGTTTTTTTTTTAAATCACATTTTACAAGATCTCCATCCAGATTTGGCCGGTGCTTTTTAATGCGAGACCCAAGAGTTGTTCAGTTATGAATACAACTCCTATTTCTATGCGTCGCCGCTCAAAATAACACTTGCCGACCTTCATTTGTTCATTCTTTCGGTCACGTTTTTTTTTTTTTTCTCCCTGCCCCCCCCAGGCCGGCCTCCACTATTCTTACAGTATGTAAGTTCATCGCGCATTTATAAACAGAACGATGCCGAGATAAGGAGAAGGAAAAGGGTGGGAGACAGCGAGAAGAAGGACGGCGGCGACGTCAGAGAAGGAGGAGAGTGTGGGAGAAGGAGTTGGGGCGGCCAAAAAAAAAAAAAAAAAAAAAGATTGAGTGACTTATTGCTAATGACTTTTCTCGCTATTGTCGCCTTAGCCCACGTCCCCGTGGGGGGTCTGACAGACGCTCGCTATTTTTGTGCAAATCTCTATTCAGCAGGTTCCCTTCTCGAAACTCCTTCTAAAAGCACGTCTTCAGCGAACTAACTAATCTGCTTTTTCTCCCTCACATTCTTCCTCTATATAATTCATCTTTGTTCTCCGTTTTTTTTTTATCTCTGATTATTTTTTCACAGGGGTGCTGTAATTCGGAGACCTTTTTTTTCCCCTCAAAAAAAACAATAGAGTCCTTGCTATGGTGCAGAACAATTATGCCAAATGTTTGGAAAGACTAATGAAAAATTGTGAAGGCCGGAACCTTAGAATGTTTTTCAACAATTTGACCTGTGACCTTTGCTCCCTTTCATTTTTGTAGCCCGTCAACATCAGTAGGAATCTGGGTGTCATGATCCTTCGCCCAGGTCATGTCTTTGGTTTTTGAGTTTTGTGTTATTCTTATGTTTATGGTCTATTTCCGTTTTCAGCGCTCCTTCAGTTTCGTTACAATGTGGTTGCTAGGAGCTCTAAGGCCATGTCTACACTAAGTCGTTTAACCCCTTAAAGGCCTACTGAAATTAGATTTTCTTATTTAAACAGGGATAGCAGGTCCATTCTATGTGTCATACTTGATCATTTCGCGATATTGCCATATTTTTGCTGAAAGGATTTAGTAGAGAACATCGACGATAAAGTTCGCAACTTTTGGTTGCTAATAAAAAAGCCTTGCCTTTACCGAACAGACGATGTGCGCGTGACATCACGGGTTGTAGGTCTCCTCACATCCTCACATTGTTTCTAATCATAGCCAGCAGCAGCTAGAGCTATTCCGACCGAGAAAACAACAATTTCCCCATTAATTTGAGCGAGGATGAAAGATTTGTGGATGAGGAAATTTAGAGTGAAGGACTAGGAAAAAAAAGTTTAAAAAAAATTGATTGCACTGGGTGCGATTCAGATGTTATTAGACACATTTACTGGGATAATGCTGGGAAATTCCTTATCTGCCTATTGTGTTGCTAGTGTTTTAGTGAGTTAAATAGTACCTGAAAGTCGGAGGGGTGTGGCCACGGGTGTGTTGACGCCAGAGTCTCGGAGGGAAGTCACGGCAGCTGCAGCAGAACAGCCGACTTATTACCACAATTTTTTCACCGAAAACTGCCGGTTGACATGTAGTCAGGATCCATGTTCGCTTGACCGCTCTGATCCATAGTAACGCTTCATCTCCGGGAATTTTAAACAAAGAAACACTGTGTGTGTGTGTGGCTAAAGGCTAAAAGCTTCCCACCTCCATCTTTCTACTTTGACTTCTCCATTATTAATTGAACAAATTGCAACAGATTCAGCAACACAGATTTCCAGAATACTGTTTAATTATGTGATTAAAGCAGACTACTTATAGCTTGGATCGGGCTGGAAAATAATGTCCGCTACCACCCAAAACGTCGAGCGCACGCGTCATCATACGCTTCATCATACCGCAACGTTTTCAACACGACACTTCGTGGGAAATTTAAAATTGCAAATTAGCAAACTAAAAAGGCCGTATTGGCATGTGTTGCAATGTTAAGATTTCATCATTGATTTATAAACTATCAGACTGCATGGTGGGTAGTAGTGGGTTTCAGAAGGCCTTTAAACGAATAATTATTTAGCCTAAGCCCCGTTTCAGCCACACTAAACCAGCGTTTAAGGTTCCCCTCCTCGGACAAATTTTTATACGGCTAAGTGCGCCATGTATTTCTTAAATCTCAGCCATTTAGCTTTATATCAGGGATGTCATACCCCCCCTTAATATGAAAGTTTAATGTTAGTGTGACCCGCAAGTTTTTGAAAGGCGCTTGACAGCGTTGTCTTATTTGGGTCCAAAATGGCTCTTTCAACGTTCTGGTTTGCCTATTTGGGATATAACACTTCTCAGACGGCAAGAGAACTTTCCAATGTCCGACCGGGTCAGGTAATTCTACTTTCCGAAAAACGTTGTCCATTTGTCGAAGGAGAGTCAACGAGAATGCGAGCTCTCGTGGATGTGATTAAAAAAAGGTTGCGTCTGTTTTGTATTACCTGGCTGTTGAGTGAAGACTACAGAAAATATTGAATGAATTTGGACTGACAAAGCAGACTGTATCAGTTATTGTCCGCCATGTATGTCGCCGACTTAACGTCTCGATGCAGAGTATATAAGTGACCAAAAGGAATGGACAATGAAGGTGAAGGCAAACGAGTGAGCAGTGTCCTGACCAGATATCTAGATCCCTAGATTGATTGATGTAAAAAGTTATTTGTCACATTGTTTACGTGTCTAATAAAGACTTGATTAATTTATACTGGCTCAGGTGTGATTCACTACAAAAGGGCCTCACAGCACTGGATAAAAGTTAATTGAAATACCACAACACTGGATATTGTTCATCCATCCATCCATTTTCTACCGCTTGTTTCCTTTCGGGGTCGCGGGGGGTGCTGGCGCCCATCTCAGCTACAATCGGGCGGAAGGCGGGGTACACCCTGGACAAGTCGCCACCTCATCGCAGGGCCAACACAGATAGACAGACAACATTCACACCCACACTCACACACTAGGGCCAATTTTAGTGTTGCCAATCAACCTATCCCCAGGTGCATGTCTTTGGAAGTGGGAGGAAGCCGGAGTACCCGGAGGGAACCCACGCATTCACGGGGAGAACATGCAAACTCCACACAGAAAGATCCCGAGCCTGGATTTGAACCCAGGACTGCAGGAACTTCGTATTGTGAGGCAGACGCACTAACCCCTCTGCCACCGTGAAGCCCGGATATTGTTCAGATAAGGTACATTTAAAAACTTGCACACAAAGCAACACTGAAGGGGACTATGACATGCGCATTTTCCGCGCATACGTACTAGGTCACGTTGCGCCGACGGACGATCCAGTGGGATGTCAATGAGAATGACTATGAGAAACCTTGGAGAGGACTTGCCACCCCCTTTAGGGAGACCGGATGCAATGGACATCGAGTGGGGCTAGCATAATATTGTGAAAGTCCAGTCCTTAGTGGATCCAACATAATAGTGAGAGTCCAGTCCATAGTAGGGCCAAATGTCATATCTTTTCATTATAATGTTTTAAAAAAAATGTTGTTCCCCAGTCAAGTCTGTTCCATAAACTAACACCCTTGAAACTTGAAATTGATATGTACTCACACATGAAGGCTTGAAGGCTGTTACGTTGTTACTGAGTAGCCAGGATAGAGGCAGGTTCCAGTTCTATGGTTATCATCACCCCTTTTCCTCATTTCCATTACCGTGTAATACTCTTCTATATCAGTAGGTGGCAGCAGGTAGCTAATTCCTTTGTAGATGTCTGGAACACGTCATGTCGTGATCACTATATGCAGACGACAGCGGGAGGCAGCGTGCGGGTAAAAAGGTATCTTGTGCTTAAACCACAAGTAAACAAAAGGCGATTGCCGCTAAGAAAAGGCATTGAAGCTGCGGGAAAGCTATGCAAAATGAAACTAAAACTGAACTGGCTGCAAAGTAAATAAAAACAGAATGCTGGACGACAGCAAAGACTTACAGCGTGTGGAGCAGAGACGGCGTCCAAAAAGTACATCCGTACATGACATGACAATCAACAATGTCCCCACAAAGAAGGAAAGCACAACTTAAATAGTCTTGGTTGCGAAAACAAAGCAGGTGTGGAGAATAGCGCTCAAGGAAGACATGAAACTGCCTCAAGAAAATACCAACAAAACAGGAAAAAACACCAAAATAGGCGCGCAAGACAAGAACTAAAACATAACACAAGGGAAAACACCAAAAAAACTCTAAATAAGTCAAGGCGTAATGTGACAGGTTATGTATTTTCACCTAATTGGGTTGAAAATATTTTTTGCACACAAGTAATTATAATCTGTAAATAATGTGCTGTTGTTGAGTGTCGGTGCTGTCTAGAGCTCGGCAGAGTAACCCTGTAATACTCTTCCATATCAGTAGGTGGCAGCAGGTAGCTAATTGCTTAGTAGATGTCGGGAACACGTCGTGTGATACGACGATGGTTTGTCGTGATCACAATATGCAGGCGACAGCGGGAGGCAGCGTGCAGGTAAAAAGGTACTTATGCTCAAACCAAAAATAAACAAAAGGCGAGTGCCGCTAAGAAAAGGCATTGAAGCTTAGGGATGGCTATGCAAAACGAAACTAAAACTGAACTGGCGGCAAAGTAAACAAAAACAGAATGCTGGACGACAGCAAAGACTTACATTGTGTGGAGCAGAGACGGAGTCCACAAATAACTTCCGTACCATGTCATGACAATCAACAATGTCCCCACAAAGAAGGAAAGCGTCCGCGCAACTTAAATAGTCTGGATTGCGGAAACAAAGCAGGTGCAAAGAAAAACAAAAAAAATGGATCAAATTCATTCTTTAAATCAGGGGTGCCATTTTCAACTTTTTTAAGCACCCTCTGCATATTGTTAAAATAAAATACATTCATTATTAGAGTCGCGTGATATGAATGATATACATTTGGCCAACAACTAACCTTTAAGCACTATCGTTATATCATGATAATGCATGATGATGAAACATTCAAGCTGAGTCTCGCATATTTGACAGTGGCAGAAGAACGGACAGCGGCTAATGTCCCTCCACAGTGAAAACCTACTTTTATATGTTAACAATCCTCGCCTACATGGTGGCAAATAAAGTTCTTACAAGTATCATTTTTGCTCGAGGAAAAGGAATAGCTAATACAATAACCGCAAGCCAGAGCTCTCAAATGTACAAATATCGAAAGTAACAATACCAAGTATAGTATCAGTAGTATATGGTTGATACTACAGTATTTAATAAGTAAGTATGATAGGTCTAAAAAGTGCCTGAACCTAGCAGAGCTTTAAGGGCAAAACCTATATTATTTAAATCAGTGGCAGTAGTCGGAAATATTTTTTAAATATTTAAATATTACTGTTACACCACTAACTTGTTTTTGTGTGATTGTAATTGTGATTATAAGTGGAATCATTCCATGATCTTTAAAATTTTAACCATCAGTATCAGCATTGGTGTAATCACTTGGTATTGGATCGATTCCCAAATCTGTAGTGTCGCCCAAAAATAATGTGGAGTATCCCAAAAACATGAGAAAATGCGGTTATTACATTTTAACAGAAGTGTAAATACAACCATGTTACGGCAAGGAATAACAAACTATTAACGGAAAATTATATTAAATTTTTTGACAAAATAATACAACAGGAAATTATGCAATATTTGACCACATATGTCATTAGCCAAATTACAAACCTTTGTGACCTATTTTAAAAATGTTGTTATCATTAACTTACCAAATAATATATCTTGATATATATCGTTACTGCAGGAAGCTGCAATATATATATATCAAAAAAGCCACATCGCACATCATTTATCACACCAATGTGGTTTGCCAACTACGGAATAATGCAAAAGGCAATATATTTTGATGTTTTCTACATTGGATTGATTTTAGCATATTTAATGCACAAAACATAACGAAGTGCCCCACCCCTGTAATTGTTCTGTATGCAACCCGTCATTGCGAAATATTTCGACACCCAAGGCTTTGAGTGAAAAACACTATATTGCCAAAAGTATTTGGCCACCTGCCTTGACTCACATATGAACTTGAAGTGCCATCCCATTCCTAACTCATAGGGTTCAACATGATGTGGGTCCACCTTTTGCAGCTATTACAGCTTCAACTCTTCTTGGAAGGCTGTCCACAAGGTTGCTGAGTGTGTTTATAGGAATGTCTTCCAAAAGCGCATTGATGTTGGTCGAGTAGGCCTTGCTCTCAGTTTCCATTCTGATTAAATATTACCAAAGGTGTTCTATCTAGTTCAGGTCAGGACTCTGTGCAGGCCAGTCAAGTTCATCCACACCAGACTCTGTCATCCATGTCTTTATGGACCTTGCTTTGTGCACTGGTGCGCAGTTATGTTGGAAGAAGAAGGAGCCCGCTCCAAACTGGTCCCACTAGGTTGGGAGCATGGAATTGTCCAAAATATTTTGGTATCCTGGAGCATTCAAAGTTCCTTTACTGGAACTAAGGGGCCAAGCCCAACAACTGAAAAACAACCCCACATCATAATTCCTTCTCGACCAAATTTCACACTCGGCACAATGCAGTCCAAACCCAGACTCGTCCATCAGATTGCCAGATGGAAAAACAAGACTCATCAGTGCAGAGAAGGCGTCTCCATTGCTCTAGAGTCTAGTGGCGACGTACTTTACACCACCACATCCGACGCTTTGCGTTGGACTTGGTGATGTACGATTTAGATGCAGCTGCTCGCCCATGGAAACCCATTCCATGAAGCTCTCTGCGTACTGTACGTGGGCTAATTGGAAGGTAACATGAAGTTTGGAGCTCTGTAGCAACTGACTGTGCAGGAAGTTTTTACACTATGCGCTTCAGCATCCGCTGACTCCTCTCTGTCAGTATACGTGGCCTACCACTTGGTGGCTGAGTTGCTGTTGTTCCCAAACTTTTCACTTTTCTTATAATAAAGTTGAATTTGGAATATTTAGGAGCAAGGAAATTTAACAACTGGATTTGCTGCACAGGTGGCATCCCATGACAGTTCCACGCTGGAAATCTTCAAGCGCGGCCCATTCTTTCACAAATGTTTGTAGAAAAAGTCTTTAATGCACAAACTACAACAACATGCATTTATTCTTCAATTGTTCTGTATGCAGTACTCATTGCAAAATGTTTGGACACACAAGGCTTTGAGTGACATATTTGAAGATGGTTTGACTTTCAGTTTTTCAACCAGACCAAAGAAAAACAGGTATAAGCATTACAGGTCCTGTTTTATACACACACTGTGGGCACAAACAATCCATTTGATCATTTTTTATGCATATTTTTTTCCAACTCTTTGTTTTATTTGACATCCTGTCTACTATTACCAGAGGCGGCCTTTACGTCTTCCTCTGCAGGATTTGTACATGCAGGCGCATGCTTTGCAAAGAGACAACATCCCGGGTTGAAAAATAGAGACGTCGAGACATTCCTGACAATGACAGAGCGTCCCTCCTTTGCCGGCCCATTAATGTGTTTGCTAAAGCAGAGTGACACTTGAATGTCAAAACATGCAAAAAAGAGAAGAAGAACTGGGGCGATTTCTTATCTCTGTTGCAACTTGCAGACTGTCCTGACACGACATGAACTAATGCAAGTGTTTTTTTTTTTTTTTATATCAAGCAACAATATAGGCTGACATTGGTATGTTCTAACCCAAGGGTGTCAAACGCGAACAGGTCTTATCCGGCCAGCGGGATGAGTTTGCTAAGTAGAAAAATGACCCAAATTTTTTTAATTAAAAGACACCACTGTTCTAAATATGTCCACTAGATGTCGCAATAGCAATTCTTTGTGTCTTTGTAGATGATGCTACATACAATAAAAAAGATAAACCACATCTTAAGTCGAGGAAAATGAGCAAACTACATATATAACATCCTGTGATTTGATTTTAATATTATTATTTTTATCTTGATAGAATGAAAATTAACACCAGTTGTCACGGCGGGGTTTTTGCAGCTTACTGCGAGGTTTGTTTCCACGGGATGCAAACGGACTATTCCGTACAAGGCGTGCAGGTAGGAACATTTTTATTAAGCTTCTCAAAACTCAAAGTACTATAAAAAAACGGAAAACAAGGCAAAGGCACAACACGCTGATCGCACTTAGCATAAACTGTGACAAGGAAAACTTACTATCTTTGGCATGAACGAACAAAAACTTACGGACCTGGCATAAACTTGGAATCAGACATGAACCGAACAATGACGCCAGGCCGACTGACTGGCAAAGGCAGGCTTAAAGGCCTACTGAAAGGAGATGTTCTTGTTCAAACGGGGATAGCAGGTCCATTCTATTTGTCATACTTGATCATATCGTGATATTACCATATTATTTCTGAAAGGATATAGTAGAGAACATCGACGATAAAGTTTGCAAATTTTGGTCGCTAATAAAAAAGCTTTGCCTGTACCGGAAGTAGCAGACGATGTGCGCGTGACATCACTGGTTGTAGAGCTCCTCACAGCCTCACATTGTTTACAATCAAAGCCACCAGCAGGTAGAGCGTTTCGGACCGAGAAAGCAACAATTTCCCCATTAATTTGATCGAGGATGAAAGACTCGTGGATGAGGATAGTGAGAGTGAAGAACTAAAAGAAAAAAAAAAGACGAGGGCAAGAGCGATTTAGATGTTATTAGACACATTTACTAGGATAATTCTGGATAATCCCTTATCTGCTTATTGTGTTACTAGTGTTTTAGTGAGATTAAAAGTCATACTTGAAAGTCGGAGGAGTGTGGTGACCGCCAGTGTCTCTGAGGGAAGCCATGGAGGAGCCAAGAAAGTTGCAGCTGCCTCTTTAACAGCTGCAGGGGGAACGAAACAAGCTCTGCTCATGTTTACGGTAAGAGTCGACTTACTACCACCATTTTCTCACCGAAACCTGCCGGTGGACATGTGGTAGAGAAACATGTTCGGTCTATTCCATATTAAAGCTTCACAACAAACAAAGAAACACCGGCTGTGTTGGTGTTGCTACAGTCGGCTGCAATCCACCGCTTTCCACCAACATCTTTCTTTTTTGTAGTCTCCATTATTAATTGAACAAATTGCAAAAGTTACAGCAACACAAAGTCCAGAATACTGTGTAATTATGCGATAAAAACAGACTATTTTTAGCGGTGTTCGGTGCTGGGAGAACATGTCCGCTACCACCGGTGACGTCACACGCACGCGTCATCATTCCACGACGTTTTCAACAGGATACCTCACGGGAAATTGAAAATTGCAATTTAGTAAACTAAAAAGGCCGTATTGGCATGTGTTGCAATGTTAATATTTCATCATTGATATATAAACTATCAGACTGCGTGGTCGGTGGTAGTGGGTTTCAGTAGAACCAGGTGAGCGTCACGAACACCAGCGGCAGGTGACAATCATACGCAACCATGGCAACCAAAACAAATAAGAGTGCACAAAAACCAGGAACTTATGTAGTCAAACTAACAGAACATAACAAAAACATGATCCGGACCACGGATCATTACACCAATGAGTTGACTGATGAACTTTATCACATTATTTATTCAGAAAGTGTAAATAACGACAAATAAAGATAGAATACTATTAAAGGGGAACATTATCACAATTTCAAAAGGGGTTAAAAACAATAAAAAACAGTTCTCAGTGGCTTGTTGTATTTTTTGAAGTTTTTTTCAAAATTTTACCGGTCCCGGAATATCCCTAAATAAAGCTTTAAAGTGCCTTATTTTCGCTACCTTCGAAACCACTGTCCATTTCCTTGTGATGTCATACAGGGCTGCCAATACAAACAACATGGCGGTTACCACAGCAAGATATAGCGACATTAGCTCGGATTCAGACTCGGATTTCAGCGGCTTAAGCGATTCAACAGATTACGCATGTATTGAAACAGATGGTCGGAGTATGGAGGCAGATAGCAAAAATGAAATTGAAAAATAAATTGAAGGTATTGACGCTATTCGGCCATAGCGTGGGTGTACCTAATTAAGTGGCCCGTAGCATGGCTGCCTTATTAGCATCGCCGGTAAAATGTGCGGACCAAACGATCAGGACTTTCGCATCTTGTGACACTGGAGCAACTTAAATCCGTCGATTGGTAAGTGTTTGTTTCGCATTAAATGTGGGTATCTAGTTTCAAATGTACATACAGCTAGCGTAAATAGCATGTTAGCATCGATTAGCATAGCATGTTAGCATTGATTAGCTGGCAGTCATGCCGTGACCAAATATGTCTGATTAGCACATAAGTCAACAACATCAACAAAACTCACCTTTGTGATTTCGTTGACTTAGTCGTTGTAAATGCATCTGCAGGTTATCCATACATTTCTGTGTCATGTCTGTCTTAGCATCACCGGTCAAATGTGAAGACACTCTGGTACATTCAATGGGGGTCTGGCGGCAGATTTCTTGCCAGTGGTGCAACTTGAATCCCTCCGTTAGTGTTGTTACACCCTCCGACAACACACCGACGAGGCATGATGTCTCCAAGGTTCCAAAAAATAGTCAAAAAAACGGAAAATAACAGAGCTGACACCCGGTGTTTGTAATGTGAAAACGAAAATGGCGGGTGTATTACCTTGGTGACGTCACGTTCTGACGTCATCGCTAAAAGACCGATAAACAGAAAGGCGTTTAATTTGCCAAAATTCACTCATTTAGAGTTCAGAAATCGGTTAAAAAAACATATGGTCTTTTTTCTGCAACATCAAGGTATATATTGACGCTTGCATAGGTTTGGTGATAATGTTCCCCTTTAACCACAACACATCAGTGTAAAAAAAAAAAAACACAACCACCATTATGATTTGTACATTTTCAAAATGTGCTTGTTCTATTTTTAAGCAAAGAAAACAATTTGAAATTGTCTTTATTTTCAAGTTATCGTGCCGTGATTTTACCACTTGGGAGTAGATTTTTCTCCATGTGGCCCCCGATCTGAACTAATACAAGTCACAATAATAAAAACATATTGTTCAAATTATACCTACCAGACTCATGCATCTTTATCATATTAGCAAAGTCATAAAGCAAAGGCCTAAATTCTTTAGTTGGCACATCACCCCGACAGCTTACTTCCACCGAATGGTCACGGACGAGGTGGCTGACATCAAACAAGGAAGAAACCATAAATTTTGAGGAGGCCTTGTCTCTTTAAAAACCGACCAAACTAGTGTTTTTCTAAGTTCCAAGTGTTTTTTTGTGTGCACTTCTAGTCCTAACTTTATCATAAAAATGTTTCCTGCTGCTGTGCTGGAAGCCCATTAAGGTCAACATGTCAATGCCTCTCTAATGAGCTGGAACACACGGACTGTAAGAAGTAATGCAGTGCAAAAAGAAACCCAAAGAGTTGGTAATTGTGTCCCACCAGGGTATACGTTGAATTTATAGAAGGCAGAACACAGGTCTTAAGTTTTGCTTGGATCACTTTCAAATTCCGGGTCTGTTGATTCAAGATGAAGATTGTAGCTTTAAAAGGCAATCATTTCCAAACCATCTACTTTGTACACATGTGGATACCGCATAGATGATTTATATCCTGTCTGATTTGACGAGGAATTATTGTCTGCAACAGTAAAACTCTCAACATGTCGATATTGATGTCAGGCTTTCCCCTGACAGTTTGTCTATGTTTTAGTTTTTTCCTCTGCATTTGTTTGTTTCCTCTGTTTAGTATCTCCTGTCTTTAGTTCCTGTCTAGTGCTCTTATTTTGTCAGCTTCCTGTCTTGTTCCCTGAGTGCTGCGTTCCTCCTCAGCTGCAGCTGATTGGCACCTGGTCACACCAGTTGCCAATCAGCCTGCTCCTATTTGTACCTGCTTTGTCTTGTGTCAGTTGCTGGATCATTGTATTGTCTTGTCGGTGTCACGTCTAGTCGCTCTTGTGATGTGTTATTGCTCCTGTCGAGTCGTACCTTGTCTTTGCAGCGTAGCGGTAAGCTATATTCAGTTGATGTTTGTAGCTTACCGTTTTTTATTCCCTGCTTCTGTTTTATTTTTCATTATACAAGTGCAACTTCTGTTTGCCTGTTCGCTACCCGCTAGTTTCCACGCTAAGCTCCTGTTCGTTATTTTCTAGCTCCCAAGCTAGCTCCTTTTGTTTGATTATCCGCCTCGTGCACGCATTGTGTTTGTACCCTTTTGTTTTTGTTTTTGTCTTAGTATTTAATTAAATCATGTTTTCACATTCCATGCCTGCCTCCATCTCTGCATCTTGGGGTTCGTCACCAAATACCACTGACAATTGAAAGTTTAGCAATATGCACACATTCACACTGCAAATATAATATATTACAATCATACTTGCCAACCCTCCCAATTTTCTCGATTTCAGTGCCCCTCCCAAAAATCTCCCAAATTTCTCCCGATTTCCACCCGGGCAACAATACTGGGGGTGTGCCTTAAAGGCACTGCCTTTAGTGTCCTCTCTCACCTGAAAAGGAGACTATTATATAAGTCTCCGTTATCCATTAGGTTTATCTATAACCCATAAAGTAGGCAGGCACGTAGCTATTTCTCAGCGTGTGTTTAATACACTGACACACAACATCTGGATTCCCATCATGCATTGCTTCCAAACTACAGCAAGTAGTAATGTCCAACAGCATAACAGAGACGAAGCAGAAGAACGAAGACGAGGCATGGCGACGACGAGTAAGAAGAAGAAGTACACTTGCAAGTTCCAAAATGATTGGAAAAAATCATTTTAGTTCATCCAGGACAGCTCGAAAGGCAAGGGGTATGCTGCCTGCAAATTTTGTAGATCAAACTTCTCTATTGAACACGGTGGCCGAATGGATATACTCATTCATGAACGGATTATACAATATATGATCCTGTAAATACTTGGTATTGCAAATTTGTGGTATCATCCAAAACACATATAAAGCATCAAACAACAGAAGAATAAGATAATTACATTTTAACAGAAGTGTAGATAGAACATGTTAAAAGAGAAAGTAAGCAGGTACTAACAGTCAATAAACAGATTAATAATTTATTTTCTAACACTTTTCCTTAATAATGTTGACAAAATAATGTGCAAAAATACATAATATGTTATTGCATATGTCAGCAGCTAAATTAGGAGCCTCTGTTTGCTTACTTACTAATAAAATACAAATTATTGTATTTTATTTAAAGACAAACTAGCAAGAAGTAACATATGTTTAATGTACCCTAATGTTTTTTGTTAAAATAAGGCCTATAATGCAATTTTTTGTGGTCCCCTTTATTGAGAAAAGTACCGAAAAATATCAAAATAATTTTCATACCGATAAGGGGGCGGGGGGTAGGGGTGTTACCCACAAATGCGGTCCTCTCCAAGGTTTCTCATCATCATTCTCATCGACGTCCCACTGGGTTGTGAGTTTTTCCTTGCCCTTATGTGGGCGCTTAACCGCGGAAGTCGTTGTGGCTTGTGCAGCCCTTTGAGAGACTTGTGATTTAGGGCTATATAAATAAACATTGATTGATTGATTGACCAAACTATTGGTATCAGGACAACACTAGTGGGCAGCAGTAGAAAATATAGCAGACACATTATTATTATTGCCTGGAAGGATAAATTAAGTTAAAGTTAAAGTACCAATAATTGTCACACACATACTAGATGTGGCGAAATTATTCTCTGCATTTGACCCATCACCCTTGATCACCCCCTGGGAGGTGAGGGGAGCAGTGGGCAGCAGCAGTGCCGCGCCTGGGAATCATTTATGGGGATATAACCCCCAATTCCAACTCTCGATGCTGAGTGCCAAGCAGGGAGGTAATGGGTCCCATTTTTATAGTCTTTGGTATGACTCGGCCGAGGTTTGAACTCACGACCTACCGATCTCAGGGCGGACACTCTAACCACTAGGCCATTGAGTAGGTACATAGTAGGATACATAGGATACATAGTACCAATGCTTGGTACCATGTATCCTTACTGGCCGACTTACTGCCATTAATGCGTGCCAAGCATTGGTATGCATTACTGGCAGTAAGTCGGACACGTTTCCAGTGAGGGTTGGACTCCGCCAAGGCTGTCCTTTGTCACCGATTCTGTTCATAACTTTTATTGACAGAATTTCTAGGCGCAGTCAAGGCGTTGAGGGGTTCCGGTTTGGTGGCCTCGAGATCAGGTCTCAGCTTTTTGCAGATGATGTGGTCCTGATGGCTTCATCTGGCCGGGATCTTAAGCTCTCACTGGATCGGTTCGCAGCAGAGTGTGAAGCGACCGGGATGAGTATCAGCACCTCCAAGTCCGAGTCCATGGTTCTCGCCCAGAATAGGGTGAAGTGCCACCTCCGGGTTGGGGAGGAGACCCTGCCCCAAGTGGAGGAGTTCAAGTACCTAGGAGTCTTGTTCACAAGTGAGGGAAGAGTGGATCATGAGATCGACAGGCGGATC